>NW_025335268.1:26220212-26504665 GCF_004798865.1 Varanus komodoensis | reverse complement strand
AAGGCAGCTTACATCTCCTCCTCCTCCATCTTATCCCCACAACAACAACCCTGTGAGGTAGGTTGGGCTGAGAGTCTGTGACTGGCCCAGAGTCACCCAGTTGGCTCCATGGCTGAGTGGGGACTAGAACCCAGATCGTCTGAGTCCCAGTCCATGCTCTTAACCACTACACCACACTGGCTCTCTGGATCAGAGGGAATTAATCCCTGTGGGGTGGAGTGGGTGTAACTATTGATGGTGCTCCTGTCCCATGTACTTTTTCATGTTGAAATTATGTGTGCAATTTTTAGACAGAGAAATATACACAAATTTAAGTGCCAGAAAGTAAATGGAGGCAAAATTTGCACCAATTTACAAGCAGGACTGCAGGTGTACATTTCCTCTACATTTAGTTGCCAATCTTTAAATTGATGCAAATATTCTTTTCATTTACTTTCAAGCAGTTATATTTGCATATATTTCTGCATTTTTAATTGTCAGCAAGTATTCTGAAAAGGAACTATGAAAAGGTAAGGGGAGAGGAAATAATATCCCCCATTTTTGGAGTAGCTGTAGAATCAAGGAAGTGCTAAAAAGGTGGAGAAAACTGAGAAATGTCAGTTCAGCACTTCAAACTGAGAAGATTGCATTGGTATGTGGATGACAGAGTGTGTCCGCCCTTTCTGGGGCACCTACTTTTGCTGCTTTTTGTCTATCTACTGGTGCTTTTCAAATGACAATGCAGCAATTTGGAAATTATCCTAAATGCACTTTCACCTTGTCAGCTTCCATGTGGGTTAGCTAAGTCACTTGGCAGCTCCCCTTGACAGCTGAAACTTACAAGGAAATTTACCAAGCAATGCGACACATATCATACAGCCATAAGAATGTACTTCTGAAAGATCAATCCCCTCCCCATGGACATAACCGCACAGTTTTCTGGATCAGAAAAAGAATCATGACCATAATTCTGCATGTTTGAGGCTCCAAAAAAACCCCAAAAACCCCAGCAACAAGCAGATCTCCAATCAACTGAATGGTACAAAGAAGTTTGGAATATAGCAGTTATTGACAAGTTGATGTGTAAGATAATGGTGAAAAAAGGATTGCTAAAGAAGAATGATTTTAATAATATATGGGGTATGTTTATTGAATATGTATTAATAAAAGGCGAAGGTAATAAACCCTCAAAGGATGTATTGCAATTTTGGATGGAAGAGGATATCTAGGAAAGGGCAGAAAAATAAATAACAACAAGGCACTCATGGTTCTGGTGGAGGGGTGCACAAACAGTGATTTCTGTATTTTAAACTTTTTTTCTTTTTTACATGATTTTTGTATTTGTATCTTTAAAAAAAACAAAAACAAAGAGCAGCAAGCAAAATGAATAGTGCTCAAATTTGAAAGGTAAACGGTCCAGCTGGAGGACCAGGAAAAGGAAGGCCAAAACAAGTAAGGCTAGCTGGGCAAACTATGGGTCCCTATCTACCGCAACTGCCTCTTCCTAACTGTTCTGCTGAGGTTTTGAGGTGGGTTCTCCTGCTTCTCCCTCCTGAATGTATCACCATCTTTTTAATTCCCCCTAGCAAATTCGATCCCCAAAATATTTTTTTAAACATTAAAATAAATACTTCTGCCGTGATCCCCCTTCTCCCACTATGCATTTCCTCTCTTTCTCCATGTTTCAGGAAGTAAACAGGGCAATAGGTGCTGCTCATTGCCAACTAAACAAAGGAAGTGATGACGCCTGTGTTGCTAGGCAACCATGGGCAGGTGGGAATGGATGCCTTGGGCATCCCCTTCTGTTGCCACTCTACCGTGTTGTTTCACCACAAATGGGAAAATGCAGCTCCATGGTCCAGTCATCATGACAAACCACTGCTGTGAATGGCAATCATAGAAAAGACCATTGTTTCTATGGTTCAGCCTACCGCTGGGTCCAGACAATGAAATAATCCCACATGATTAAAAACCCCACAATTGCTTGTCATGACATGTGAACCCAGCCCGTGTGTGTTCTCGTCTTTCTTCACCATCCCAATGGGTGTTATATCATTGGGAAACTGTTCAGATCCTTTCGGACCTATCGGTTCAGACACATTCTCTGAAATGTGCCTCTACCTAGGGATTCCAGAGGAGAAAATTATAGGAAGACCAGCCTGTGAAGTTTTTTAAGTTCAGTGGTTCCAGCTCTCATGAATACATGCTACTTCCAGTACCAGAAGCAGTACGCCTCCATATACCAGTTGCTCAGAAATAAGGATAGGAAGGTGCTATTATTCTCTCATCCTGCTTGTCAGCTTCCCACTGGCCGCTGGTTGGCTACAGTGTGAAAAGAATGCGGGACAAAATGAACCATTTAACTTATCTAGTGTGGATCTTATGCTTTTGCAGTAGTAAAGCTTGATAAGCTTTGTGACGGTTTTGGCCAATGTACCAAAGATGCTCTTTATTAGATTATTCCAACTCTAAGCACTAACTGACAGGCAGGTTGAATCAACAGGTTACCAAGCAACCAAAGGAAATATCTAAAACACATCTGCTGGAGTCTATGGCCCATTCTTCGGCAATAAGGGAACCATTTGCCCAATTACACACTCATTAAGACAGGAAATTAAATCCAAGATTTAAAAAGGAATAAAGTCAATTGTATGCTGAAGCAAAGAGGTGACCCTTAATATGGAAAAGCTAAATGACCGCCCTGCCCCACAAAAATAGAATGTCTGTTTCACAGACAAGCTGCATAATTATGAGAGTCTAGAAAGAAAGAAAAGAAAAAGAGAATTTATGAGTTGCCTGCAGGAAAGTCTAAGATATACACAGCAGCAGTGCCAAAAATAAACAGGCCTGGTGGATTCAATGGTGGATTTTCCATACTGTTCTAGGACTATTCCGAACTGCTATAGAAGACCAAGAGGTTGAGGAAGTAAACTTAAACAGTAACTTTGCCCCACAAACCTGAAATCTGTCCACCTCTGTGGACAGGATGGCAAGCAAATTATTTCATTCAGAACATGTCAGCTAGTAGAACCCACATGACTCAGCCAGCCCTAACATCACCTTATTTTATTCTACTTCTCTGTTTCTTTTAAGTGCTCAAAAAAGCCATCAAAATCCACACACATTTATCTAACCACAAGTTAAGTTAAAGTGTGTGCACAGGCTACTTTGATACCTTTGCATCCAACTTTTCCCCATCAAGGAGTTCAAACCAAGTAAAACCTTTTTCTGTTAAAATGGTGTATTGAAGTCAATTTATGCTTCATTTATCTTCAAAAGCAGCCTCCAGCAGGAGAGCCATCTGTGGGAAGGGGGCCTGGAAGGCCAGAGGCAGCTCTGGGAAGAGGAAAGCCTGTGTGCGCAACGGAGGTGGAATTTCAAGGAGGGAGGATGAGGCTTCTGTGTCCCAGAAGAACAAATAAAAGCTCTGTTCTGTTCCTTAAACTGGACTACTGTCCTCTCCAAAGAATAGTCTGCCTGGCTGAGCTGCTGAAAAAGGCCGGAAAGCTACGTAACAACACGCTTCAGTTAAAAGTATTCCAAAGCTTGCTGGAATAAACGTGTTTTCATAGTGCAACAAAAGGTGAGCAAAAATGCAGTGCAGGAGACCTTTGGGAGGTTATTCCTGTCCTTGGCACTATGACAGAGCAGGCCCTGGTCATCATGCCTGTGTGCCTCCCATGATTCCGATTTCTAGAAATTGGATTTAGGGATTCTACAGTGGACCAGTTTTTTCCTAATCATGTGGATTCAGTAGACTTGTGCTTTGTTTTTGCTTCTGGGGGTGGGGGGATTTGTGTTCATTTGCAGTAGTGCTAATGCAATTTAGTGCAAGTAGAATGAAATTCTGGTTAAAAAATAATCCAATCTAATGAGCAGATCTAATGAAATGAAAGATACCTGACAATATGTGAAAACTGTGGTATGGATGGAACGGATTTAACAAAATCTGCACCTCCTTATCTACATCCAGCCTCCAAGGCATGGCAGGGGCTCCAATATTGCACTTGAGTTGGACAAGTTCACATGGAAGTTTCATCTTGCGGGCAAATACACTTACGGAAGTGCAAGAGCCACTGCAGGGCCAGAGCAGCTTTCAAAGGGGGAAATACGGAGCAGAGGAAGTTGGAGAAGACAGTCCCCATCCACCATTGAACTGCTCCCATTTCTTCTACTGCCCACCATCATCTTCATTTCGTACCTCCCCATAACCAAAGCTCTCTGGGCAGTTTATAACAAGCCTCATGCCCTGTTACATGAGGGCCCCAGATGGGTCTTTGGCTTCACAAACATACATTTGGAACAGCACCAGTGTGGGTACTTGTGTGTGTACACATGGGGGTTCAGTGAGAGAAGATAAGGAACAGCCTGTGGAAGATGACCAGAAGGGAAAGTAGCAATGGGGTGGTGGGGGGCTATGGGAAAGGAAAATAATCCAAGTGGCCAGATGGTGAGAAGAGAAGCAGGGCTATTCTGCCCCCTCTGCTGAGATGCAGCCAGGACTTCGGCTCTTCAGCGTCGGGACCAAGCCAGCAGCCATGTCAGCAACGTCCGAGGGAGAAGCAGCAGCAGTCAGGCAACGCCTTTCGATGGCTTCCGCTTGGGGGTTGCCAGCCTCCTGCTTCCGAGGGCCACTGCTGAGCCCATTTCAAGCTGATCACTGCAGCACCCTCTCCCACTTTGCATCTGGCATGACTAATGCGTGGCCATGCATAGCACACGCTAGTAGCCCTTGCTGGGCAGAAAGGCAGGGCATAAATAATTTTATAATCATAAATAACATATAAACTAAGTGTAAAGCCTTGTTCTTCATGACACTCCTACTCTCAAAGAAAAATGCAAAAAAAAAAAGTGTGCGCTGACAAATTACAAGCATTTGATTGCCACATATTGATTACTAGGCAATTTCAACTCACCTATGACATGGTCTCTGGCTGCCTGAAATGATCCAGGTGAGAAGATCTTCAAGCCATATACTGTATAAACTGAGGGACTTCTGTTTTTGGAGCCTGCATCTAGCAATAAAATAAGGCCACACAATATACAAAAATATACAGGCCTGCTATAGATTATCATCTGATTGTGGCCCTGGAAAAGCAGATAAACAGAATATATATTTAATCCTGATGTGATTGCAGTTAGGTATCAAATGTTAAGAGTGCATAAAACGGCAGTACAACACTTACCTATGCATCTAGCATAGTAGTGTGTTACACATAATTCTATTCATTTCAGAATCCAAATGAACGTGGCACATGCATAAATGTTTTCATAACAATTTCTTTTCTATGACATACAGCACTAATCACAATAAAACACTGCGTACTCCAGCTAGAGTAAAATGTTAAGTCTTAACCTCTTAACCACAAATGTCAGAATTGAAGTGCCCGAAGGATTGTGCCGCTGCCACCCACAGTTTTGAGAACCCTGGGGGCCTCTTGTAACATTTCCTTTAGGAGCATGGGAGCTGATGCAGTGTTGCCTCTTCTCATGCTGCTTGGGCTTGGTAGTGTCAGATCTTAGCCACATGGGAGGAACACTGTTCATCCAATTGATGCAAAAGTCAAAGGCCAGATGGAAAAGATGCCGTGGTGTGAACTTCTCCCATGGGGCTTCCGCCATCCGACAAGATGGAGTAGCCACATAACTCCTACCCTGCTAAAGACAATGTTGGAAGACGCACTAAGTTGCTGATTTAAACTTCTATGCAAGTTTCAAAGAGTATAGAAATTTAGCGGGGGCAGCCTGTGATCAAAGGCACTAAGAGTGTTGCAAATAAATAAAATGCAATCCAGGAACAGGGTGAACATAATTCCTCCACCGCACCACTCTTCCCTAATTAGTTTTTAATGCTAAAGACTGTAAGTGTGTGAAAGGCCAGAACTCAAATGATTATTTAATTTCCCTGTTGTTGTGCTTTTTGAATTAGCATCAAGCTATCTCGTGCAATTTCACTCCAATGCACATTTGTGAATTATACTGGACTATGGTATGGCACCCTGTCAGGCCTACTTGTGGAGCCATTTTGAATGGTGCTTATGCTTCAATTCACATGTATTATAGAATGTAAAACATGTTGATGCTTGCAACATGTTAATATGGTACTACTTCACTCTGATGCTTTTAGCTCTGTTATATGTGGCTTTCATTCCAGATAGCCAGGAGAAAGGCCAATGCTAGTAACCTAAAAATATGGAAGCAAATTCTTTAAAAATTTGCCAAGCACAGAGCAGAAAAGAAAGGAAATTAGAAGTGCAAAAAGACTAAAGTGTATGCAGCCTTCTTCTTCCAGAAGTGTGACAGATCCAGTCTATTCAGATTTTCAGGAGAAGGGTCAAAACCACACTCATCTACAAGGCATTTGGGAAGGGCTGATCAGGTTAACAGGAAGTTGCTCTGTTTTTATGCTACCACTATTTATTGTGGTACTGATTCAGCATTTGAAGTCTTATGATAGATTTCTTGACCTGGTACCCTCCAGATGTTTTGGACAATGAGCCCAAGTCAGTTTGGCTGAAGATCTGTAATGCTGAGACTCATCCAAAGTATGTAGAAATGAAGGCTGTTTTATGTTTTGATCATTGTGAATCACTCTAAAGACCTCTTTTAGGAAGGGTAGAAAGAGAATAGAAATACTTTTTTAAAAAGGAGTAAAATAAATTCAGGAGAAATTCCACTAAAGAAGATATTCCACTAAACTGATTCCTTGAAAATAAGAAAGCAGTTCACAATACAGAGCTGTTCCATCTTGAGATGACATCTAATCCCAGAGTCTTTTTCCAGCAGTGACTTTTTAGTTATCTCTGGGAAGTTCAGAAGAAAGGCATGAAAGCAGATAGGGCATCCCACTTGTTTGTCCCCTAACGTTTAGTGTTCAAAGTTACATGTCCAGAGGCATTGTGTGTTTTAGGTCAGCTCTTAATAATATTAGCTGGGTTGAGTTACATGCTTGGGTAATGTGGTTGATATAATGGGAAGAAAGTGTGCTCATGGTAAAGCTGAATAAACTACTGGTCCAATATGATGTCTCCATCTGGAAAGCTGCAGGTTGAAAAGGCTGGTTTAGTACTACGAGAATGAGTCTCTGCGGCTGTTCATATAACATGACATAAGAGCCCACCAAGGGTTATTTAACCTATGATGAGAGTGCAGTGTGTGCAACTGCCATTCTGAATATGCAACTCCCCCTTGGGGATTATCATATCTCGCAAACTCAGAGAGCTTGAGTTAAATAACCCACAGTGAGTCACAGCATGGCATTGAACCCTAAACCTCTCCTTCAGCATGGCAATAAAGAAGTGTTAGAAAGTTTTTGCTTCTATTTTCAATTTAGCAGTTTTAGTGTATTGTCTTAGCTATGATTAAACTTAGCTTGGTTAAGTTGAAAAAAGACAGCTTCATAATCTGCATTAAATTGTCTTGTTTTGACAAACCATAGTGAAGATTGATCATGGTTTGACTAAGTTTTAGAGGTCAATACAAAATGTGGTTAATCTATGATAAAGGCAGATTTTTTTGGC
This sequence comes from Varanus komodoensis, assembly GCF_004798865.1. Taxonomy (NCBI): domain Eukaryota; kingdom Metazoa; phylum Chordata; class Lepidosauria; order Squamata; family Varanidae; genus Varanus; species Varanus komodoensis. The sequence goes on along the minus strand of NW_025335268.1, from coordinate 26,497,166 downwards.
CAGGTCAGAGGTTGAGAAGGAAGTGCACAAGCCAGAGTTTTGCATAGGCTGATCCTTGGAATGCTAAACTATGCTTAAGTGCTGTGTCTGACTGAAACCCTTCTGTGAAGTAATTCTCAATAAACTAACCTTGTTTGCACAAAATGTTGACCTGTGGTTTATCAAACTACAAGAACAAAACATAAGAACATGAGAAAAGCCATGCTGGATTAGAATAGTGGTCCAGCTAGTCCAACATTCTGTTCATACAATGCCAAACCAGCTGTCCACATAAACAGGCTATCGGTACAACAGTTCTATCTTGCCCAAGTTTCCCAACACGCAGTGTACACAGGCGTGATGCCTCTGATATCGAAGGTGACCTACAGACATGACGGCTAGTTGCCACTGATAGCCTTCACCTCTGTGACTTTGTCCATTCCTCTGTTGAAATCATCCAGACTGGTGGTTATCACTACATCCTGTGGAAGTGGATTCCATAGTTTAACTATGCGCTATATGAAGACGTACTTCATTTTATCTGTCCTGAATCTCCCAACAATCATTCTACCCTCCTATTATGCCTCCCCTTATTCACCTTTTTTCTGAGTAAAACTATCTCAGCTGTTGAAACCTTTCCTTATAGGAATGCTGTGCCAATGCTGTCATTATTTTGCTTGCCCTTTTTGTACTTTTTCTAACTCTACAATATTATTTTTTCAATTAAACTATGGTATATTGTCCTATCCAGGATTTGTCCGGCAATCAAGCAAACTGTGGTGCATTCTCTCAATCTCTAGTTCATTTGTTTGCTTTCTCCTTTGGCCTCCACCTGCCTTCCTCTTCTGACCATTGCCTCCATGTATCCCAAATGTCTTTGTGGTATTGTAGGATTGGCATCTAGAGCAGCTGGGTACTTGTTACCAGTTTTGGTCACTGCTTGTATAGCCTGAAAACAACCCATAAACAATCCACAGCTCAGGATTCACATGTAGTAACAGTTGATTGTTGAAACAACCCAGAGTTCATAAGCCAACAACAAACCATGGGTTCTCTTTCTAGGATGTTTGTTATGGTTTGTTAGTGTGGTTAAGTTCACATTTCTGACAATCAAGAATTCAACAATCTATGGATTACATAAACTCTGACTGGGTTCAGATGACACACTGCCATTTCTGACTGCCATTTCTTTCCATAATGAAAGGCTCCAAGCATTTTTTTCAAAACAGATGTGCTGTGTAGAGCGTAGACTATGAAGCACTTTGGCTTGTATATAATACCAAACCTAAAAAGATATCAAGATCAGAGCATCAAGAATAGGGGATATTATACTATGAATTAGCAGTGTGTGTGTGTGTGTGTGTATATACACATGCACGCACGCACACACACATGCATAATTGGAGCAAAACTTCACTGGCATTTCTAAACTCGAGCCCAGTATTGTATGAGAAAAATACTTTCATTAAAAATCATTAGGTGCTTTGTCTTTCCTACTACAGCAAATCAGGCTTTGATGTTATTATAGTGCAATTCTGATTAATCCAATTTCTTCTCATTCTAAAACAAATGTGCACATTATTAATGTCTGCCCATGCAACTGATCTGATTACCATTCATGTTACTGCACACAGCCAAACTGACAAACAGAACTTATATTTAGCACTGAGAAAATTACCTCTTTAGTGAGGTCTGAATATTTATTTCTTATAAATCACTGAAAACATCATATGTAATACTGTCTGGAACTACAAACTAATGTGCTTTTTAATAGAAATACTCAGTTTGCATCTAAGCATGAAATGCCTTTCAGCTCTGATATATCTAGCAATTCCATATGGTTTATGATATTAATTTTTTCAGAGAAAAATGTAGTAAAATTGAAGATTAATATTACTTATGACATAAATTGTAATAAACATTGATATGAAAATGAATGCAAAACTTGGTGATTTGAGGCCATGCAGTTTGAGCCTGAGGCACTCAGGATCTTAATTCTACAGTCTTGCTGACTGGTGCAGAGCAGATGCCTTTTCCTTAGTAAACATTGCAAAGGGCTATAAATTGGTAGGAGAGCCCTTGCTCTCTGTATGCATAACAGCCCAAGTTCGATCTCCTGAATTTCTGTGTAAGGAACGACAAAGCTGGTAAACACTTCTCCAGCTTATTTATTTGTTCACTGCATTTTTAAACCACTCAGTAGCAAAAAATCTCATGGTAGCATGTGACATTAAAAACATAATGTCCAAGCAGCAGAAGTAACCACAAGCTGCAATCAAAATAAAATAAAATGAGGTCAGATTAAAACTAGGAGTAAAACCAGCCAATAAAAATAAAACAGTGGTCGTGTTTTCATGGCATGCTAAGCTACCCTGTGAACAAGTCACAGTAGGTCGGTTGGTTGTTCTCCAAACAACACATGGTAGTTCTTTTGATTGATTAAACAGAAAAGGGATAGCGATCAGAATGGGCAGGGGGAGACAGGACTGGTTTCACCATGAAAGTCACTGGGTTACTGGCTGGAGGACCAAGGTGGATAGAAGGGAAGTGCACAGCTTACTTATAGGGTGATTCGGCATGATGCACAAATGTTGCCAGACCTAGTCATTGATAATGCATAGAATAAATATATAAATGGTCAGATCCTACAACAACTCATTTTCCTTTACGCAGAGAACCAAACAGTGCACTGTATTTTGCCTGAGGCATGTTGTCCTCAGTGAGATACAAGCAGGACAATTAAAAGTTTCAACCAACTGAATGTCAAACCTTAAATTAAAATACTTGTGTCTTAGATGCATAGTTCCAGAGCTGTAATAATCCAGGGGTATGGAATTCTGCACATATCCAATTAAAGGGAAATCATTGTTCTCTATTCAGCACAATAATGATTGTCCAAATTTCTAATATGCTCTAAAATGGACTACCTCAGTCTTTTCCTAACCTAGTGTCCATCCAAATATGTTAACCATTTTGGCTGAAGATGCAGGTGATAGTCCTACACATCTTGAGCTCAACAGATTGGGTAACACTAGATAATGAACAGTTTTGATTATTAACTGTTAGCACCAAAAAGGAGATGGGCAAGTAAGTGCACTACTCATCTTTCCAAAAATCCAGTAAACATATGGAATAATGAAGTACACAGTTCAGACAGGTGGATCTATAGTTTCGAGATATGCACCTAGATGTGCATATCCCCATGGAGAGAAAGGTGTGAGTCACCGCTTCAGTAAGTTAGATCCAGTTTAGTCATAACTAAATTAAATCCCACTACTTTCAATGGGTCTCTTCTAAGCATAACTAAATTTGAATTCAACTCAGTAACTGGAAACACAAAAACTGAACCTAAAACACATTCTCTTACAGTAGCTCTAGGTAACATCTGTAGCTACATTGTCTGCTGGGGATATGCTAATTGTGTCCCCACAGTTAGTGGATTCCATGTTTCTCAGCTTGACACTGCTTAATAAAAACACTGGAAGAATATATCATAACTATACACTATTGATTCTTTAATTAAGCTTCTTGCACTTGTGGTGCTTTGATGTTCATAGTAAAAGGCTGACTCAGATAATTCAAAATGATAGAGAACAGGTTAATGTAAAAAACATGTCATATGTGATTACTCATATGTTTTTTCTTAGTTACTTTGTAGCAATCATGAAGAGCAAATCAGTTTTTGATTATTCAATTTTCCATTGTTAATGCAGTTACAATTCTAGAAAGATGGCTTATTTCAACTATTGTGCAAAAACATATCATATACATAGGACAGTGATAAAATCCTTTATCTGTTTGCTGAAACTTACATGTATAGGTGAGGCAGGGTCTGGCTGAATGCTCTAAATGCAAAACAAGATTCATCACATTAGTTATGAGGTTTGTTTGAATTACAGGATGCAAAATGGATTGGAAATATCTCTGTGTATTAAACTCTGATATTTTTACCTTTAGAAGGGAGTATTGACAGCTTGCCATGATAAGACAGAACAGGAAGAGCCAAATGTCTTTACAAAAACCTTGGTTCATAATTAGAAAGCCAAGAAAAGAAACAAGGATTACTAGCAGAATTGCCAAAACATTCTCCTTGATATCTTCTGTCCTGTAGGAATAAAACACCAATACTTTTTTCAAAGAAAGAAATGTAGCCATAACTATAAAATTCCTAACTTTGTTTTTGTGTTTTACAAAGTGCTGTCTACAGAATTTACGTGGAATCAATGAATGTTAAGTAAGCCTAACTTTCTCTGGATGGCCCAAGCGAAATCCTCATGTATGCTCAGATGAATACATAGAACCAACTTTTGCAGGCTTCTCTGTATGTAGCTACCCACATCACCAAAATGAACAGAAGAGCACTTATGTGTGGGAGAGCACTTACGGGTGTGGAGGCTTTGCACATGAAAGCCTCCACATCTGCACAAGTTTGCCAAGTGAACAGCCAGCAGGAACATTATTTAGGAATGACAGGAAAGCCACCAATATCCTCATGCTTCAAACCAGATGTGATTGTTCCTTTGGAACACCAGTGTTTCTTGATATTGTATCTACATAATGACTGCAGGCAAAATCCTATACATGTTTAGACATGTTTTTCTGTCTAAGCATGCACTGGATTATGTCCTGCATCACTACAGTAAATGTGTTTATAGACCAGGCAACTGCGTCCAACATGCAAATTGCTTTGTTTTAAGGAGGAGGGAAGAACTGTATGATTATTATGGGTATAGTTCTTATGAAACAAGAAATCACTACAATGAATGCTCTTAAACTATAGCTGGCATTTGTTTTTGTCTAGTTATATTATATTGTATAAATCAAAGAATGGGTCTTTAAACTTCTGTGACACTGCTCCATTACTGAGATCTGAAACTGTGCCATAAGCAATAGGCTATTTGTTTGTTTATTCATACCACTGATGATCTGCACTCCTGGAGGAAAAGTACCATACAGGGTGGTGTACAACATAAAAAACTTACAACAATATAAAGCAATCAACCAAAGAGTCAGGTCCAACATTTCGAAGAAGAAGCAAAATAATCGAAGAAGCAAAATACTATCCGCCACACTCAAAAACCTGTGGTAATAAAATTGCCTTCAAGAACACAGCAGTGGGGAGCAGTACAGCCACCCTACAAAAGGGGCAACTACTGGGTGCACTACTTACGGGTGCAACTACTGAGAAAGGCCCCTTTCTTGTCCCACTCACATGTTTCCTGCCTAGATGGGTCATAGGAGAGACCTCTCCATCTGATCTGAGGAAGTGACGGGCAAAGGATATAGAAGGAGGGCAGGGATAATGCTCAGAGCAAATTTTAAGTTCTCCTGGTGTATTCAGGGTTAGGTCTCAAGAGTTCAGAATTTACAAGCTGGCATGACATCTGGCAAACTCCCCACGCCCCCTGCATTCTTCTTTGTATTTCAAGGTTCCACAATTGCACAAAAGGATGGACATTCACAGACAGTGGCTGATCAGCATTAATATACCAGAACACTTACTGCTCATCAACACATTGCAATTTTTTTTTCAGGTAATGAGAAACTTTAATGGGTACATGTCAGGCTACCTGCTATTATGGATAGATCTCTGATCAGCTCACTGATCCTACACATTGAATTTCCTGGTACATGAGACAACAGTTTGTTTATACGTGGCACTGCTGCAATAATAAAAGCAGGGAGGTGGAGTTCAATTTTAAAGGAATAGGAAACTTTCTTCTTCCCTGCTAATTATCCCTTTGCAGGGTCTCTCCCTGCACATTTCTCTCCATTCAGCCCATTTATGCTGTCAGACCATGGCCGAAGATAAAAGCGCCTGGTGGAACAGACTAAACATTATGAAGCTGCAGGTGAAAGAAGGCTTCAGTGCCACCACTCAAATGTTCCACTTGCCCTAAAATCCAGCCCCTTTTCACTCGCTTTAGATTAGGACACATCCAGGTTTAAACTAAACGTCACCATCATGTGTTGTTTGCACCACAATGGCTATAGTGATTCCATTAACAGGAATTTACAGAACACAGATTGGTCCAGTTTTGTGGGAAAAGCTTCAGTTACTGACGCCTGAAGATGTGGAAAAGTGCTTGGCCAGGTTCAGCATACCACCTGTATGCTGGACTATTGCCTGTCATGGCTTATTGTTAGAACTAAGGAAGGAATTCGCACCTGGGTCCAGGAGGCTGTAAATCCCTCCTTGATAGAGGAAGTCGTGCCAGCCTCTTTAAAAGAGGCCATGATTAAGCCACTCCTGAAAAAGTCCAACTTGGACCCAGAGGATGTGAATAACCACAGGCCTATTGCCAGCACTCCCTTCCTGGGCAAGGTGCTTGAGTACATGGTGGCCAAGCTTCTCCAAGCACTATGGGTGAAACTGATAATCTAGATTCATTTCAATCAGGCTTCAGGCCTAGTTTTGGAATGGAAACTGCCTTGGGCACCCTGTGGGATGACCTTTGCTGGGAGAAAGACAGGAGGAGTGCAACCCTATTGATTCCCCTGGACCACTCAGTAATTTTCAGTATCATCAAACATGGTATCCTTATGGATAGGCAGGTTGGGTTAGGAGTAAGATGGACTGCATTTCAGTGGCTCCACTCCTACCTGAACAACCAATTCCAGAAGATGGTGCTGGGAGATTATTATTCTGTTCCATGGAGTACTGCAGAGCCCTATTTTATCCCCCATGATTTTTAACATTTACATGAAACCGCTGGGAGTTTTCCAGAGGTATGGGCTGAGGGGGCATCAATATGCAAATAAAACTCAGCTCTACCTCTCTTTTTCATCAAACCCAGGTTAGGCAGTGGCCATTCTGAATCGGTGTCTGGTCTAGGTAACGGACTGGATGAGGGCCAATAAACTGAGACTAATACACAGAAGACAAAGGTGATGTTGATGGGTGGTCTGTCCAGTTGGAAAATATTAATCCTGTCCTGGACAAGGTTGCACTCCCCCTAAAGGACATGGCTTGTATTTTGTGGTTGCTCCTGGATCCATTATTGCCACTTGAGTTACAGATGAACTCAGTGGCGTGGAGCACCTTTTATCAGCTTGGGCTGATTTACCAACTACCTTTCTATGTAGACAGACAGAGCCTAACTACAGTAATCCATGCTCTGGTAACTTCTTGTTTGGACTACTGTATGTGGACCTGCCTTTGAAAATGGTGCAGAAACTTCAGTTGATTCAAAATAGGTCAGTGTGGCTGTTAATGGGGACTGGCCTACAAGATCATACTACACCAGTCCTCTTTCAGCTGCTGGTTGCCATCTGGACCTAATTTTAAGTGCTAGTATTAACATTTAAAGCCCTAAATGGCTTGGGGCCAGATTACCTGAAGGAATGTCTCTTCCTGTATGTACCTACCCAGGGCCTAAAACCATCCTTTTGAATTCTTCTCAGGAAGTAAGCAGGGGGACCAGGAGAAGGGACTTTTCAGTTGCAGCATCCCATCTTTAGAATAAACTCCCCAAAGAGGTACACCTGGTGCTCGCTTGTTTTTCTTTTTGGTGCCAGGTGAAAAACATTTTATTCTCCAGGTATTTTAATAGCTAACTTTTTAGTTTTAATATTGTCTTTTATGATATAAAGCTGTGTGCCGACTTGATTAGTTGTTAGGGTTTGTTGTCATTGTTATTTTATGGGCTTCTTGCTTCATTGTTTTACTGTGATATGGTTCATGTGCTTTCTTGTTTATATGCCCTTTTAACTCTGTAAACTGCCCAGAGAAGCTTTTGGCTATTGGGTAGTATAAAAATGAAATAAATAAATAGTTGATAATGCATCACTAGACCTATATCTTCCACTAGGCCTCAGTGAAGCACAGTGCATACCAAAAGCACACATCAGTGCATTTGACCTATATTGATTATACTGCTGATCAGACTATTGAGAGGAAACATGCTTTGCAAAATGCAGAAAAATATTATAATACTTTTGAAATAAACTCACATGTTGTGTTTTAATCTGGAATGTAACTGTAAGCAGATTTGCAAACCTCACAGTGACTCTTGCCTTCACCCTAAAGTCTCCCTGATCCATCTCTCAAAATCTCCAGTGAAAGTCCCGGTCTGAAGAACTACTGAATGGCATTAATCCAATGTAAAGCAATGTGTGAATATACACTTAGAAACATACCTATCTAGCAATGCCAGCAAAGTCAGTCGATCATACCAGACTTTTATCCATTTGCCAGGAAAGATTAAAAATTTGTAAAATTGTCTATTAATTTTTCTCTGTACTGATGAACATGAAGAATCTTCAAGGTCTTCACTAAAATGCTTTAAAATAAAATCAAAAAGGACTATAATTGGCATTGTTTCCATAACATTGCATTGTCCAAGTACTAAAAGAAAATTTCATTTCCCTGTCCATGGAAGAAAGTAGGCTATTTTCTTTGTACTCACAACATTATGCCACAAACCATTACAACTGTAACGAAGCAAAACAATTATATAGTCCACTTCATTCAAGATTGCTCTTTAACCTTTGTTTTTGCCAGTGATTTGAATTTTCAAACCACAAACTCTGGATAAACCCTTGAAGATGCTGAAATAAATTCCTTTGACCTTTGTATCTCTGAATAAACAAACTGTTTTCATACTCTATTTTTCCTTTAAATGAAGTACAATTTATTCATCAACTCAACTTTAAGAAACCATAGTACCATCTAAAAAGTTAACATATTTTCTGATCCAGCATTAAATTAGCTAAATGTTCATTATACAACACACCTACTGCAGTTTCTATTGAAAACTGCAAGTTACATGGCTATTTCTTTTTTATTTCAGCAGTGGGAATCTTCCAACATAATTTTGACACGTTGGTAACGATTTCTGTGAAGATACATTCATCCAAGGCATTATGTCAGAATGAGACATCTATGTAATTTGGGCCAGGCTGGGGCTCAACCAACCCCTCAAACAGGAGCTGGGAACATCTTCCCCAAAGAACATCAGATCTGGGGTCCCAATCCAACCCTCCAGGACTCCCTAGATGACCATGACCCTTTCCTTGGTCTCCACCCTTGTTTGATACTTTCCTGACTTTTATGCAGTTTCTTTCCATTCTAAAAAGGTGATACGCTTTTCCAAAGGCTTAGGTAATGACAGTAAGAGCTTTAAACTCCAGTATGCTACTTTTTTTTGTTTTGGCCCCATCCGTTTTGCCTTTGATCCTGCTCACACTACAATGCAGCCCTCAAGAGTGTCTCCAAAGCTGAATTCAGTTCTCAGGCCGAAAGGGGATTGCCACACCTGCCCTTGAATGTGTGTATTGCAGTCTCAGATCTCTGAGATCAAGAGTCTGGAGTGCAACAGGCAGAAAGTCCCATTTTGTTTCATTTGCTTTAGTAAGTTAAGAAAAAAAATGAGATGCCAAAATAAATGGGGTTCCAACTGTCTGGTCAAAGGAAGATGGAGGGGGATGCAGAGAAGCAGTTTTTCTGTGTACATTTTTAAAAATGCCTATTCAATGTAGCCTCTTTGCTTTATTTATCAGGAACTGGGCAACTCTAAGGCACTGAAGGAGCACCTGAAGAGCTAAAAATGTCATGACATTTGAATCCAACGCACCAAACTTACAGAAAACAGAAACAGGTAAGATTTAAATAGAAAACCATGGGAATAACAAAAATGGACAAACTATGTCTTAACCAGTTATGGAAAGAAATGAAAAGCAAACAAATAAATAATGGAAAAAGAAATAATTTACATAAATAAACATTCCTGCTCTGGGTAACAATGCAGGCTAGGACTTTCTACCTCAGTCCCTTTTTGTGCTTTCAGGTGGCATCTCCAGAGCTGTGGCCCAAGCACATAAAGTCCTAGATAGTTCACTAAATTAGGCTGTAGTCAATGGTCATGAAATTCTTGGTCCAGACAAATGCATAAAACTTTTCAGAAATCAGAGGGAACTGTGAGGTTGCGTGTGCATGCTACTGAATGCTGCCCTCTGCATCATTCCAATCAATCCAGCAATCATTCTAAAAGCTTTCCTATGGCAAGGATTATATCAGATCTGCCAATGCACAAACATTGAATCAAAACCACAAGAGGTACAGCAGTATGTTAATTTATCATTGTCAAAAGCAAACAATCCAAATGCATTTCAAAATAAAAGAGTTCTTCATCAGGAAATAAGCTAAGCAGATAATGAACAATAAATGAATAAATGAATATATAATAAGCCTGATCCAGACAATCAACAAGAGTGAGGGATTAGGAAGTGTCCTCACTTTCCCCCAGTAAGAGATGCCTATAGTTTCTCCCAGATGGGAGGATTAATGGAATTGTTTTTACCTGGGCATGCAAAAAGTAGTCCAGCAAATTTAAATACATGTTAAGTATATATATCAATACTTAAAGGGTTATTAAATAAGCCACCGAATCCTAGTAGTAAAAGGTAAATCAATTAAAGAGATGTTAAAAACTCCCTCTGTGGAGCATTTAAACAAGCGTTTAAGTATGTCTTAGGAACTGAGACATGCAGTACCCGTTGAGTTTCAGCTAGGGTTCTCCGTGCCACCATCAGTAACAGCTGCTGTTGCAATGGGCTGGGGCCATGATCTCCAGAAGATATATCCTGACTCTCTGAGGTAGCTGTACTAGAAGAGCTGAAGTGAGTTTCACTGTCACAGAGAAAACAGAATTAATTTGGCAAATGATGCATTAGTGCAATGAAAAGAAAAAGGCGCTTTAAAGCTTCCCAGCTGATCTAATGAAAACTTCAATCTATTTTCTGTTATTAAAGTAGCTCCAATATGCAAATGCTTTTCAATACTATTGCAAATAATCAACCATGCATTTAGTTATTATTTTTCTGTTTCCAGGATTACACTGCCAGGAGCAGGTGTGCGTGCATGTGCCAGATTCCACTGAATCCCCAAACTGGAAACAAATGATTCTGGCTGATTCAGACAAATTCAGGAGATGTCTGAATCAAAAGCAGGGCTCCTCTGCAGTGCACCAAACCCAAATCTGAACACTGAAAATCTGGAATTTGAAACAACATAGCCATGGTTTTCTCTAATAATTGTTATATTTCACATCAACCTTTTATATAAGAAAAACACCAGGGTGGGAGAGAAAAAGGGGAGGGAAAGCAAGGTGTTTTGTTTTGTGATTTATAGCTCTGACACAGGGAATAATTTTACCAAGCCTTTCCAGTCTAGCTTTGTGAGAAGAGATGCTTAAAAAACACATAATTTGGCTAATCTCTGCTAGTTCCCCCCCACCCACAAGAGAAGAAACATCAAAAGCGATTTGGTGGAATTAGAAGGATCTTGGTGGGTGTAGCTTTGGGGAGTTTCTTGAAAATGCTAGATGTTCAAGTCCTTTTGCCTCTGCCACTAATATGCTTCCCATCCATCAGCCACCCTTTCCTATTGCATTCTTTGTGACTTCGCTACCAACTGGACAGGAAACAAAGTCCTAAAATGTTTTTCACTCATACCTTTCTTACTCTTCTGAAATTTTGCAGGTTTCTTGCCTGGGTGCCTCTGACATATACAATTTTCATACAGATTGTCAAAAGAAAGCCCCACAGAGAGGAGAAATGAGAAATGTATCACTTACCCCTTCCACTCCAAATTTAAACATTCCCTTTCCATATACACACACAAACACACTGCACCTATCCGAAAATTTTGCAGGTTTTTTTCTTACACTTTTTCCTTTTTAAAAACTTCTGTGCCTTATTTATCTATGTTATTGCCACCCGGGGACATTGTAAAAGGTGGGATACAATTGTTTAAATAAATAACTAAAATCTAGGGCCACTTTTATTTTGTACATAGTTTTTATAATAATTGTACACAACAAATCAGGGGAAATTTCCCACTTGCATAAAACTCTTTTCACTTTTTTAACTGAAACATGACAGGTTTGATCTCCTCAGATGGGGCAACTATCTGTAAATTTCATTCAATTCTGCCAAAAAATAAAATTGTTGGTAGTTCGCCCCCCGCCCTCAAAATAAACCACTGTAAAGAATCGTAGGACCTCAGCAAAATGAACTGCTAAATCACAACTGAACTGAAATTTGTGACTGATGTACCCTTACACTCCAAAAACAGCATCAGATTATTGATACCCAGGCTATTCAATGGCCCAAAGAATAGATCCATACTTGGTCAGTACCTAGAAGATCCACTGGAAGAAGAGGGAACTTCAGGAGCCCAGCAAAGAGGTTGACTGAGGGTTAGGCCCAATACACATATAACAAGAAACCACCGTGGATGAACTTCCCTCAGACAGCCTGACAGCTATAATATTCACAAAGTTAAATATACTTCACAAATGCAATGCTGTCTTGAATGATAGTTGCCAGATGAACCCTGAATACCACCACCATTTTGTATTTTATGTATATACTTATAATACGCAAACAAGGATTAATATAAGCAGCACAAAAGGAAAAAAAGTAGGATCTTGAAGAACAGTTTTGCCAATTTACAAAATATACCATGTCATATAGATAGCTACCATAGTAACTAGACAAATAATATCTCCAGAATTAATAAATGCATTTTGAAATGAAAGTAACAAATCTGCTTGATGACCATGGTATGTATGCGTGGCCTATGCAAAAGGTACACACTGCCCTCTGCCGACACACTGGAAATCAGTTCATTTACAGTGAGCTTTTGTACATAGCATCATTGGATAAGAAATAGCGCATAACTGTAGCATTACAGGTACTTCATGTTTGTATATAACCAATATACAGACATGCCTGTTGCTTCAGGGAACACAGCTCAAATGTTTATTTGAATGTTAGTGTGTTCAACACCATAGCTGACAGCTGAAAACCTGCTCTAGAAAAACAACTACATCGTTGTTTTAGCCAAGGTACTGATGCTCTGGAATCCTGAAAAAAGCAGTATACTGGCACAAAAAACCTCTGCAGGTTTTCATGGCTATAAACAAACTTCTTAAGATGCAAAGCATCATGTTAAAACTTACTACTGAGTAAACATATGTAGGATTATACTTCAAATCCCTACATTTCATTTAGGAAGTTAGAACAAGGTGCTTTCAGAATTCAATTAAAAACTGGTTAAGTATTCAGGGATAAATAGTCATGTCTGAATAATTTGCTGGCACAATTGCTGGGAATGATTGGGATCTGAATTCACCAAACTCAAGTCATATCTTTGGATAACTGGTTATTTAGGTTCGCATTAAGTACAATGTTCAACCTCACTTGATGTTCCCTTTAAAATTCTATGTAGTAGATACTATTAAAACAAATCCAGACAGAAGACAGGAAGAATATGAGATTCAAAATGTGTTATTCTATTTTCCATTAGCTTCTCTAGAAAATAAATGTTCTTGTGACCTTCTAAATTATACACCTGCCTTTAGTAGGTTACAGGGGCATTGGTTTGATTAAAGACAGGTGCTGCCACCATGTGGCAATGCTTCCTTATACCTTTTTCTTTTTCCATAGATTTGTATGGCATGATCTTACATTTGCAATAGTTCAGTGCATTAATTGCATTAAAACTGCAATGCAATTAATTGTATTTAAAATCTAATTACAATATATTCCTAAGTCTTTTGACAGCATTGGTTCACTATAAGGTTTCAGTTCAGGGCATCCTGCCATGATGGGCTAATTTTGGAAAGAAATATTTAATTTCTGCCTTTCTAACCAATTACTTTTAACCCCATTCCATGTACTCGTTCCTTCTCTGCTACAGCTACACTATAGCAAAATTCTATTCGACTTCTATTCACAGTGCCTGTGAAATTACCAAGCTACAAAGAAAAGCAAATGAGGAAAGTGCCTTGTTGTTCATAGCAATAATGAAATGCCATTTTAGGGTGGCGGGGGTGGGGGGGAGCTCTCATAGCTTACAGTCGAACTTTGAAAGGGACTCGCTCACAACTTTCACCAGTGGTGGAATCACCACCCAGTAATGCAGCAGTTCTGGCCAGAGCTACTGCTTCTTTAACCAATAGCTGCTTGTCTATCTTTAACACCGGTAAGAGGTACAGACATTAAGAAGGACATGCTTATCTCCTTGCCCTGAAGATCTTGCCTTTCTACAGATCATACTACCAGTAAAGATACATGGGAAGGCCAGGCTGGCCAGTTGGAAACCCAGTGCCAATGGTGAACAGAGGCAAAAAGGGTCTGGCCCAGTCATCTGAATACCAGGAAGCATCCTCAACATGGACTCCTTGTATGCAGAGTATTTCCCAATACAGAATAAACCTGGGTTGAGAAATTCTAGTGCCAAAACCTAGTGCCCTCTAGGAGGCTTGGATGCAGCCAGTACAACCAATGGCCAGAGATTACAGCATCTGTTGTCTAAAATATCTGCAGGGTATCAGGTTGGGGAAGGCCTGGAATAGTCCCTGCTGTCTCAGAGCCAAACATTCACACCATCACCCTTTACCTTTCTCTCAAACTTTGTCTCACACACAGCATGTAAATACAATCAATTGTAAGCTACAGAAAAGGTACTAAGGTTGTGATCTTGCATACAGTATATATTTCCTGAGAGGAAGCCCTGGTGAAATCAGTGAGACTCATTTGCAAGTAAACCTACACAGAGAATGCAAAAAGAATTTTAAAAATACTATAATAATACGAAGCACATATCTGGATGTTAATAAGTAGACTTGAATCCTAAGGTAGCATGCGTATTTTTGCTGTTGCTGTTCAAAATTGCTGCAACAGATTTGCAGAAGAAATCTGTCAAAAACCAGCTTCCATTCTGCATCAGTAATAAGGATCAGCAATCAACTGCTAGAGCTGAAGGATGTCCCTGTCATTTAAAATCACCCTGGTGACTGGGAAGGAGAGGAGAACCTGCTTTTTTGTTGCCATTGTATGCTAAAAACTGAAAAAAGAACGTCTGCTCCCGAGTCGGGGGGCGGGGGGGGGGAGCCTGAAGTGCATTTGTAGAGAGTTTGGAGAATATTGTGATGTTGAAAACTGTCAGATATAAATGCAATTGCCCAGGAGATCTCTAGTACTGCGAAAGTATTCCAAAAGATGACTTTGTATAGTATGAAGCAGTCCGCAGCTCGTTATTTATAGGAATGAATCTGAATTAAGTACATAGACGGACTAGACTGAAACTCTCCTCCACGCCTGAGGCCAGATATGCTTGTATCTTACAGTATTTAAGAACTCTCACTGGGAGGATGTTTTAAAATTAACCTTCCTCCTAGTCAGTAACAGAGATTCTCTCTCTTGGCTGCAATTAATTCTTTAAAGCCTGTAGGCTTTTATTCCTACTGGAAAGATGAATGTACCCTAAAAACAAACATGACAAATTAATCATGAGGCTTTCAATGAAATTCTTTCATTGAAAGAATTTCCAATAGCGGAGTGAGTTTTAGGTTATATTCAAAAGGCCTACTATCAGTCAAGGTGACACTGCACTACCCCATCTCCTTTTTGCGTGTTTGTGTGCAAAAAGTGAAAGAACAGAAAGTGTCCATGGTAAAGCATCATGCCTGATTACAGTATTCAGAGAGAGTCTAGTTCTGTTTGTCAGATGTTAGCCATCCCCAACATGCCCTGCATTGGATTTATTAGCTGCATCAGTCTGGGGAACCTAAGTGGCCCTCTAGTTGCTGTTGGAGTACAGTTCCCACCCTCGTACTAGAAACATCTGGCAAGCCACAGGTTCTCCAGTCTTAATCTAGTTAATGGATTCATTTCGTGCTCCACCAGACATTTGGAGTGCAACCATTATGTTCTGCTTACTCCCAACAGAACATATTGGTTGTGCTCCATTATACAGAGATACATTAGTAATGCAATAGAAATAATCCAGATTATAAAAGATAGAAGTATTTTATAAAAATATTATAAAAGATAAAAGATATAAAATGTGGTAAAAGTATACAGTAGCAAGTTTCTTTTGGTGGGATTTGATGACCACTGTTCAGGAGCACCTCTGTTAATAACCCATGCTATAAAATTATTTAAAATTTATCATGCAGGAAGAATACCTACCCCTCTCTTGGAAGCACATCTAAACATTCTGAGCGTCTAAGAAACCAAGAGCAATGCTGCCAGGAGGCCACTCTCTCTCTCCCTGGTCTGATCTCCTAGCAGGATCACTCAAAGCTAATTGGTCAAAGCTGAGACACCAGACTAAGAGGCAAGCGCTCTCTTCAGGAGCAATGGTCACATCAACAGAAGTTAATGCATCTGTCTAATGATAAACTTCCAAACAGTGGTTAGTGCACTGCAGGAGTCCTCCTCCAGATTGGCAGAGGATCTTTCTCAGACATCAGCTCTGAAGCTCAAACTAACTCTGGTTAGTATTGCACTGAGGAAGGAAATGGTAAGCCACTTCTGAATTTTCTCACCTTGAAAATCCTATGATGAAACAATGCAAAATGAAAGAAGAGACAGGAAGGCACTCAACTAGCTACTAGGGAAGAGCAAAAGACAACTACAAATAGTGCTGTTGCTAATGACATAATTAGATCAAAGCTGAAAGAAACTCTAGCGGCTGAAGTGCACAGTGGTGGAACAGAAGTCTCATGCTGCACAACACATAACTGGAAAGGTATGAATCAAGGCAAACTGGAAACCATTAAGCAAGATATGGAATACTGAAACATTGTGTTACTTGGTGTGAGTGAACTAAAGCAGACTGGAATGGGTTATTTTCAGTCAGATAAACATTAATTAAGTCTGGAAAAACATTTGAAACATGCTAGAGAAGAACTTTGCAAATACCCTGTTGGAAGAGAATTTTGCAAATCCTTTGGGACCTAGAGCAAATCAAGCCAGAACTTTCGCTGGAAGCAAAAATGACAACACTCAAGCTGTTGCACTTTGGCACATCATGAGAAGACAACCATGCTAGGAAAATCGAAGGCAGAAGAGGAAGCCCAAATATGAGATGGATCAATTCCATAAAGGAAGCCACAGCCTCAAGTTTATGAATGCTGAGCAGGGCTGTCAAAGACAAGACACTTTGGAAGAGATTAATTTATAGGGTTGCTGCAAGTCAGAGATGACTTAAAGCACACGTAACAGCAAGAATACCTACACTTTATACAGGAACCACGGTGAAACAAAAGGCATCAGATACGAATACAAAATCAGTAATTTGTAGACTACTGTTAAACAAGAATATGTCCCTCTGCCTTGTAACATATAGCAGTGAGCTAGACAATATCCCTCTTACATTCAGCTTATGACTCATATAATGATGTATACTGCACTGTTCTAAAAGTTCTAACCAAACTGTCTCCCTAATGTGCCAATTTCTTATCATTTCCATGGGGAAACGTCATACATTTCTGGCCAATGAAAGCAAAATTGCTACTATAGCTGCCTAACAAGGTGGCTCAGAAAAGTCCTAGTATTTCCTGTAGAATGGCTCTTCATTGCTTGTCACTTGAACCAGAGGTTTTGTTCATTGACCAAATGTGAATAAGGACAGAAGAGTGTAAGTTCACACTACATAGAAGGCAGTCTACAAGTTGTCCTGTTTCTCTTTTCAACTATAAGATCTACAAGCAATGGCTTGGATCCTACATTCTTTCCATGAACAGTTTATATTAACTTGAATATGGAACCAGAGTTTCCTACTTCCCCTACAGCCTCTTGTGCCCCAGCCAAATCTGGTCCTAGGTTTGCGGAAACATGGCAATAGTGTTGGATATGCCCAGGGGTGAAGAAAAAAGGGGGAGTTGAGAAAAATCCTGCTGGTGTGTGAATGAAAGAGCAAGTTGGGATCTAAGCCATGCTTTTCTTTAAAAACATTAACTTATCATCTGTGTCAGATGATGCCTTACTAGGAAGCCTGAAAACAAAGTCTTCCCTGGTTGTCTTGATACTATGGCAACCTAAGAAATGGGAAAGGAGGTGATCCGTATTTAGTTATATTTTCCCTTTCATAATTTGTAAAAAAATCGCAAAGCTGATTTCCAAGGTATGTCATACAGCATCTTGATTATGGCCTTGTTGAAACTACTGCAGTTTGTCCCAATAGTAAACTTATTAAAATACAAAATGAAAACTTCCCTCCCACCTCACATCCTTTAGAATTCTCGTTCTAAAGATTAAAATGTTGCATTTCATAATGACTATAATTCAGTAGGGACTGCAGGTGGTGCAGTGGTTTAAACTGCAGAGCTGCTGGGCTGATGGATCAAAAGGTCGACAGTTCAAATCCGCAGACCAAGTTAGCCCCCATGCTTTGACCCAGTTCCTGCCAACCTTGCAGTTCGAAAGCATACAAATGCAAGTAGATAAATAGGCACCACTTCAGTGGAAAGGTAACAGCATTCCATGCACCTTGGTGTTTAGTCATGCTGACCACATGACCACAGAAACTGTCTGTGGACAAGTGCTGGCTCCCTCAGCTAGGAAACGGAGATGAGCACCTCCCTCAAGAGTCAGACATGACTGGATTTTAATGTCATGGGGAAACCTTTACCTTTACCTTTTATAATTCAGTAGTAAAGTACACTTTGCATACAAAATTTGCAGGTTCAGTTCCTTGCACCCGATGGTATGTCTAGGAAAGAATCAAATCCCTGGAGAACATCAGCAAGGCAGTATATGCAATAATGAGCCAGATGGACCAATGATGGTCATTAGCATGGTTCAAGGAAGTTTTGCATGTTCTTTCTCTCTACAAAACAGTTACTGAAGTCTAATGGGATCAAGCAATGCAGTGTAATACTATGCAGCTATGTTTAGAAAGACAAAAGTCCAACAATTCCCAGCCCCCTCCAGCCAGCCATGAAGTGCTGGAACTTGTAGGACTGTCTGTCTGTTTAAACTTCCTTATTTATGCATATTTTAGCTCCTCCCACTACTACACTACCTCACAAACAAAATATATACATACATTAAAGCAAACCAGATTTTACACTTTCATTCATCGCCCCATATCGCCCAAATTAACAGCCCTTAATCATCTGAATAGAGTCAGGCTGGTATATTCCAGAAAGAGTTTACTTACTGAGCATTGGAAACCCAGTCATTGTTAGGTGCTGGATTTTGAGGATTTCCTTCTTTTTGACTGCCAGCCTTTAAGTAACAGGATCTAATGTCTCCTTAAAAAAAGTCACAGTCAGTTCAGAGAGATACTTAGTTGCTCAAGTACTCAATTTTAGGACTAAAAATTTCAGAACTGGAAGGGAACCCAACAGCTAGCCCTCTCATTAGAAATGAAATCCCCTTAAGGCAGATGACCTGCACACTTTCAGTTCCACTGGTGAAAAAAATTCTTTATTGTCAGAAGTCCAGTACCACAGCTTAAAAAAATAACAATTCCCTACTGCAAACAACTGTGTACTACTCATCTTCCTTCCCACATTTCAGTGGGATGGTGTAAATTGGTGACCTGCAACAGTAGAGGCTTGGACTCGATGGCCCTTCTGAGCCCTAACAACTCTCCTATTACATGATTCAATGATTTGTTTTCTATAAGCAAGAGGTGAAACACCAGAGATAGTTCCTGGTAGTTCAACTTGACCTATGCAATTCATCCCAGCTTTGACAGAATAGCCAGTGGAGTCACTGGATATAATTCACAGTGAATTCTGTAATCTACTCAACTTTATGGGTCAGGGAGTTGTGTGTGTGAAAGCAATGTGCCAGGGAATACACCAAACTGACCCACCAAAATTATGCATTCCCTACACATGCAAAAGTTTGGATCATGCCCATTTTTATATATTTAACCTAGAGTTAAATAAATATGGGAAAGTGGGTGTAAAACAATAAAGCAATATTTTTATTCACAGATATCCAACCTTCCCTCTAACTTCTGCACATGAGCTTACCATTTTCATCTATGAAGACATGCATTGCATCCACAGACATTTCTTCTTGGACAGAAGCCTCAGGGCCACTTATGACTTGCAAGACAGAACTATCTTGCTGTGAAGTTACCCGGTAAATGATCTGCCTTTGCCTGGTGGCCTGGTAGCTTGAAACACACACAAAAACATTTGGTAATGAATATGAAGACTTTGACCCTCCCCTACTACTTCTCAACAAAATAAAAAATGGAGATGAACTACAAATTTACGTTGATATTTCTCAGTGTAACCAAACAACATGTATCAGTACAGACACAGAAAAGGAGAAGGTATCTCTTCTTACTGTGCAGTGAACTTCACAGGCTCAGGCTTCATTGAATTAATCCCAGCTGAGACCTGACTTTGCATTTCTGATCTATCCTGCTTAGAAGAATATTTTTCTTTTTCAGAGGAGTTTTTTTCTGTTTCCAGAGGTCCTTCCTTTATCTCTGTTATACAGCCATCTGAAACATGAAGAAGGAAAGCACTGAAGAAGGAAAGCATTCTATACAAGTCACTAAGCACGTCTCATTTTACTTCTTTTTTCAGCAAAGCCTGAGCATTTTGATGGCACACTTCCACAACTGGTAAACAAAGTAATTTAAAATATATTTATGATTAGATAAGCTCATATAGCCCAGAAAACTTATACGGGTTAAGGACCAATGGCTCATATAAGTGCATTTTTTTGAAATTTGTTTAAATCGAGTTATTATGGTGGAAAGGCATGGCACAAATCAATCAATCACCATGTACTAAAATCATAATAAAGCTGATACATATGTTAAAGATAAAAGCATTAATAAAAGCTCAGGGAGTTCTTTAACGCCTAAGTGAAGAATACCTGCTAATGACCTAGTGTACGGTATGTGACTGTGTCATGCTACCACGGCAAGTACATGCTATGGCTCCTCATTCTGGGGATGGGAGCTAACCCAGGTTGATACACTACTGCTCTTATGCTGTCCTTGATTTTCAGAAAGCAAGGAGCACATTTTAATAATTAGGTCTGGATTGTCAGCTCTGAACCTTCCTGTATCAGTCTGACTTAGCAACAGTTATCCATTCCTCATTTACGTCATGTTTAGACTACTGAAATGTATTCTAGGTGGAGTACTCCCGAGTAGTGTCTGGAAGCTTCAGTTGGCTGCTAAACCAGTGCATGCTCATCACGGCCACATTACACTTCTCTTTAAATGCCTACAGCGGTTCATAATTCAGCACTGGTTTTAGCCTTGAAGGCCATGAACAACTTATAATCTGGCCACCTAAAGAACTGCCTACCTGCTAGAAACCTGTCTAGGAACTGCTAGGAACATGTCTAGGTATTAACTTCTGATAGAGAGGACCTTTTCAGTTAGCAGCAGAGGTCTGTTGGGAATGTGTTGAAGGACTTTCTCCTGCATTGCCCTAATATTACTGAATACACCCCTGGAAAAACCAGTTACCCATATTCTCTTGGGTTTCAGAAATGGTGTAAAGACTCCCTTTCACCCTTGTTAATTCAGCCTTTTAAAATATGATGTTTTCTTAGGATTTTGTTTCCTGCTGTGTTATGCTTTTATTGTTTTAAACTGCTGCATGCTACCTTGGAGGCTTTCTAGAACATATATAAATGTAAATAATAAATAATACTGCAGCAGAACAAAGGAGTATAATATTGTACTGCTCTGTGTTAAACCAAACAAAGATTTTTCCCCCATGAAACCCATTCATTTTAAAATAGTTTAGTACCTTGTTGTGACATGGTAACAGCATTCAGTATTTCAACGTTTTCCCATTAAAAAGCATGTTATATATTGGGTATTGCTAGTCATATGCTACTTAGGATTGAGTTGCAATTGCTCTTCATGTAGTTAACTGCTTCGAAATCCCTTATGTGCGCAGGAAGTTGATTATTTTGAAATCTTGAAGCATACCTCCAGCGAGCCCTTTATCTTTTGCAGTCTCTGGTTTCCCATCAGAAGTTGTTGCCTTAGAGCTATTGATGGATTCCAGCAGTGAGACAAATTCCAAGAAATTAGATTCACTGGGTGCCTGCCCTTCTTTAGCTTCCAGATCAGATTTAGAGGTCGGCAAAAGTTTTTCTTTATCACTGACTGTCTCTGTAGAATTCTTGCTTAAAAAAACATCTGTTCCACTATCAACACTGAGCACACGAGCATGTCTCTTCTCATGAGCCATTTTATATGAGGGCACACCCAAACTCTGTTGCCCTTCTTTTGAATGCAAAACTGTAACTTCTACATTCTCAGAAACATTTTCTAAACAAAGATTTGTTTCTTTGTGATTATTTGTTGGATTGTCACTATATTCTTTTGCAATATTTTCCTGTTCACCAGATTCATAGCCAGAGCACTGGTTGGATGATGCATCTACATTTAAATTCTCTGGTGTTCTTAAGCTCTCACTCACTTCTTGATAAACATGACCACCACTGTCATCAGACAATTCAAAAGTAATGACAGGGATTTGTTCATTGTTTTGTTTACTGTTTTGATCTGCTGTAGCAACACCAGACTCTGGATCTGAGCTGGATTTTTCAGCGCCCAAGACTTTCGTATGGCATGAGCTTTCTAAATCAATTGCTGAGTTCTGGGTACTGCTCATTGTGATAACTATTTTAATGGGTTCGCGTAGCGTGAGTGGGTCTCCAGGGAGAGAATTATCAACAAGAGCAACAGCTACTTCACCTTCTGAATCATCAAGGTGTAGCTTCATGTCATCACCATAAGAAGAACCCTCCACTGGCCCACTGGTTTCCTTGGCTGCCACAGTATTGCACTGTGGGCAGCTAGGAGTACTGCCATCTTGAGCCACTGCATCTGGCAGCTTCTCTCTCCTGAAACATTTGGGATTGCTTAAATGCTCTGAAATGATGAGTGAATTATCAGTGCCCCAAGGCTCAAAGGAAATGCCATTCTTTAAAATGTCACACTGAGACAAAGAAAGATTTGGTAATTTTTTAACAACAGCTTTATCAAACAGAGTATCCTCCACTCCACTGTGGCCGGAAGACTGTAACTTTTCTTCTTTTTCACTGGTTGTGTTACTGATAAATGTCTCCATAGCATTTGGCTTGGCCACTATTGCTGATGCAGTTGAATTTGACATAAGTGCCATGGAAGCGGAGAGAATATCTGCTTTGACACAGGGTGAGGTAGATGAAACTGGTGGGACAGGTTGGTCTTCCAAAACCATTACTCCTATTAAGGGACACAAAGGTAGGGTAAGGCCAAACATATGTGAAGTTCTGTTGCTATACGCATTCCAGAGAATCCCCCTTAAAATCAATGGGCCAGTTCACTATTCAGCATCTAAATTGCCTTTCTTTCAGTGTACTATAAACCTGATTACATGGCTTTTGACAGTATCCATTACTTTCCTATAAAGCAGAGAGGAAGAGTTAGATGGACTCTGACACCTGTCTGAATATAAATAGCAGTATTTATAAATATAAATTAATATAAATAGCAGTAAGTGTACAGAAAGGCTTCCGTGAAGCAGAGCTTCCGTCGCTTCTTCGAGCCTGTTATCTAGAGCCCACCAGACCTCAGATGGATGGAAGACTCTAACGTCAGAGCTCTCCATCATGTGGACTATACACTCACAGGATTGCGTGCTTTGGTCAAAGAAGTAAAGTAACAAATGGGTGCAATCCAAAGTACACCCACGGGAGATTTAAGCTGCAAATCAAAACATGCTTAATAGGGAGTAAGGCTGATTGAATATGGTAGCTCCTACTTCTGAGTAAATGGGTACAGAGAGCTGCGCTGTAAGCCCCATGGAGCTCAAGAGAAATTATGCTGAGGGTGGCTCTCCACAACTCCAAAAACAAAGCACGGAAGCATTTAGCCAATTATTTCTTTTGGGTGTCTACTATGATGAAAAAAAAAGAGATACAAAGGAAAATAACTCAAATTCCCTAAGGAAGACAGGAGACACAGAAGAAGAATGATTTTAATTGAGCTTGAAGGATAAAACTAATTAACCTAAGATGTCACTTTTCATGCAAATGATTGTTAACATTTTACTCAAACAAGCTCATGAGCTCTACTCGTATATAAAATTTAGAGTGACTGGTATTTTATAAATATACTCTAAATGCTTTAAGACATGCAGTTTCTTAAAGCAGTTCAGTAACTATAAGCTATGTTATCTGTCAGGTACCTTTCAGATCTTCAATAGTTTCTTGTGCTGGCAGCTCCTAAAACAAAGCACATGGATAATGTGGAAATCTTGGATAATGTGATTATTTTTAAAACAGTAGCCAAGTTTGCTCAGTGAAAGAACCACATATAGTAAATGTCTGAGCACTGCAAGATGTGAACAAATATTTATTTATTATGACTTTATGAAAGTCTATTCTTGCTTATCAGTGTATGATTTTTTTAATGAGAATGATAATACACATAGACACCTGGAACACTAACCTTCCCAAAAAATGAACCTGTAGAAACAAGAACTACTCAAAGCAAATGTCATATTAATACAAAATAGCATGGTTTTCTACTGTTGTCACAGACAGAATCCTGGCAATTATAGTTTATTGAGAAGTGCTGAGAATCCTTTCTTAGAATTCTAACTTTAAGACCATGTCCTACTAGGGACCTTTGAAGGAGCTGCAGAAGAGGCAAGCAGCAATAGAATAGCCCTCTTCAGGGACGGTCACACAGACAACACAAATTCTTTTTGGAGCTGCAAACAGTCCCCTCGCTCTCATTATTCAGGAAGGGAGTCAAGATACTCGTTTTGAAGTTGGCTTTTTAAAGTCAGCAGGAGCAGCGTGAGGCACCATTGGACAAGTTCACAAAGCCACCGACCCGACCCACTCTCTTCCTGAGTCTCAGAAAGAAAGCAGATTGGGACAACAGCCTTGCACAAGCTCACCCCACCTGCTCCTATGGATGAGCACAAAGGCATTTGGCGGTTCTACCTCCACCACTGCTACAGGCGGTAAATCTGGTGGTGCTATTGGAGGGGGCGGTGGCAGTAGTGGTCATTTGGGTAGCAGCGGCAGTGATGTTGCCTCAGTGTCTTTGGTGGCCACTGCCTCGGCTGTAGCATTACCCCCAGTGAAGAAGCTGAAGATGGAGCAGAAGACGGCTCATGGGAGGTTGTTACTTTCAGCCTCTCTTCCCTTCCCACCCAAAAACCCCATGCTCACTGCTGAAGTAAGAGCTTGCAGTCAGCCTGGATCTGCTCCATCTTCAGCTTCTTCACTAGGGGTAGAGCTGCAACTGAGACAGCGGATGCCAAGGATGCTGAAGAAATGCCACCACCACCAGAATGACCTCTGTCACTGCTTCCAATGGGACCTGCTGCCTGGAGCAGCAGTGGAGGAAGAACCACCAAAGCACCTTTGTGCTCATCACCAGGAGTGGGCAGGGCATGCTGCGTGAGCTTTCAAGGGTTGCCAGCCCAATCCACTCTCTTCCTGAGCCTCAGGAAGAGAGTGAATGGGACAGCAGCCTGAGGGGAGCTTGCTGCAATCATGGGGATCTGGACTGGGCAGGGGGAAATGGGAAGCTCCAAGTCCTCTGCAAACTGCAAAGGGCTCAGTTCAAAGAGCCACATACAGCTTGTGAGTCTTGGTTTAGCCATCCCTGCTATATGCTGTGTTTCACAGATCTATCAGTACAAAGTTGTTTGTTGTAAACTGTAGATGGATGGTCTATAAAAGCTTTAAACAAACAAATAAATAAATAAGTTGCCTGAGCACTCAGCCTACCATGAAAGACAAGATAGTGGCATTGCAACTGTTCTGGTCGTGTCATTTTTCATGAGCTAAAGTTTTGTTTCAGCTGTCAAGAGCTAGAATGCATTATTATTTATGTATTTGATGTATGTATGTCTTTTAAATTGCTTTAATTAAATACTTGAAAACAGTTAGCTAGAAAAGAACACTGCTAATGTTCTTTGAATTATGTCTGTACAATGACAAAGAACGTAACCTGCAAGCATAAGGAGTCAGCTTTCCATTGATGCCACTATTGGGATCAGTTACACGAAAGAATAGGATGCCGTACCAAAGGATACCCCTAACACTGGCTTCATGGATAATCCATTGCTTGCCCAGGCACTCTACAGTTGTCACAGGCATAAGCAGCCTCTGAATTTGTTTGTATTCACCCATCCTGATGGTTCTGAAGCACATACAGAGCAACTCGCACAAATCTCTGATTGTGACCGAGCAACAAGACCTAGATGCCCAAGAGGAGATGGCAGACTCAATCTTTTGTCACTCCCTGAAAGATTAGCACACTATTACAGTACAAACAATCCCCAGGTTTCAAATGAGTTCCATTCCTAAGAAAATGGAAATTTGTCTTTAATTTGTATGTAACTTGAAACACGTATAGTCAGCCCTCCACATATTCATAGGGTTAGGCATGCTGGACCCCCATGAAAGTGGAAAAACTGAATAACTCTAGCCCCATTCCCAATTCATCATCAAGAACATGCCAGAAAGATTTCCTTCTTCAGGTGGGCAGAGCAGGAAGGCCTGATTTGGAGGCTTCCCTCGCTATCCATTTATTTATTTATTTATTTAAAGTTTTTATATGCCGTCCCCATTGCTACATAGCCTCGGGATGCTTTACTCCTTCTGTCTCTATGGTGATGCTTGGATGGCCCTCCCTTGCTCCCATTTGCTTCTTCTCTCTCTCTCTCTGGTGTTGACAATTTTCTCCAGTAGGCCTTTAACTGAAATTTGCAAATTAATAGGCTTTATCGCAGCTCATTCATAAGTACGCGTTGTTTGTAACTTGGACATTCATAACCCTGGGACCAGGGCCATCTTGACAGCATTATGGGCCCCGGGCAAAGCAGTGTACTGGGGCCCCTATGACAACTACAACTACTGTTAATTTTGGAAGTTTTCCAATTTTCCAAGGGTTAACATACACAGATTAGTATGGGGCCCACGGACAAGTGCCCATCAGGCCCATGCGTTATGACAGCCCTGCCAGGGACTGCCTGTATTTAGCACCAATCTGGAAGACAGTCCGGGTACCTCAATTGGTTCAGAATAGAGCTGCCAAGATCTTAACAGGGACCAGCCTGTTTTCACATATAACGGCAGTCCTCTACTGGTTACACTGGCTATCAATTGAATTCTGGACTCAATTTAAGGTGCTGGTTATGGCCTATAAAGCCCTAAATGGCTTGGGTTCAGAATACCTGAAGGAGCACCTTCTTCCCTATGTGCCTCCCGCCCTTGAGATCAGAGGTTGAGGTTCTGCTCCAGGAGCCCTCCTTGAAGGAGATTAAGAGGGAGTGTACCCAGAGGAGGACCTTCTCTGTGGTGGCGCCCTGCCTATGGAATACGCTCCCCAGAATGGTTCGCCTGGTGCCAACTTTATATTCTTTTCAGTATCAGACAAACCCCTTTGTATCTTCCCACTATTTTAATGTTTAATTGATATTAACTGGGGTTTTAGTATATTAATGGTCGGATGCTTGGGGGTGGGGTTTGTTATATTCTACTCATTTATTGTAAGCCATCCCAAGACATCTGTAGAGGATGGGATAGAAAAGCGCTTAATAAATAAATAATATTTTTGGACAAAGGGCTAAATCGAAGATACAATGTTATTTAAATCTCCCTGTTGCTTTGAAAAATAATCATTTCACAGTTTCTCTTTTTTTCCCATCTATAGTAATGGCCAGAACAAGATACTATTAGGACTATATTGGTGTCAGCAAAAGAAGCACACCTACTTCTCATATTCATGTGTATAGTAACAAAATGTATGACATGTCTTTAAAGTGCAGTTAACGACAGGCAGAACATCTTTGCTATGACATTGAAGTCCTCCAAATTTCCCTGCACCTGCTCCACTTCATTGTTTGCAAGGGCCAGTGAAATCCAGAATCCACTGACCCCACTTCATATCCTACTTAAAGGAGAAAATGGAGCACTATTATTTTTAGAATAAAATGCATGGTACAACTGTAGTTTTGATATAATCTAATGGCAAGTAAAGAGGGAACAGTGTGGGGAAAGCTTTACAGAAGAAAGGATTACTAACCAGTACACCTGAAGAATGATGAGACAGAATAGCCTGCACTTTTGCACTGCTATGGATGGTTGGTGTTGAACCATTATGCTTGCTCTCTTCAACTGCACCACTGTCCCCTATATTATTGCTATTCAAAATAATAAAGAACAAAATAGTCAGTCATTGCTATTTCTTACAAGAAGGTAAGGGAGAAACTAATTCTCAAAAGTGTCTAAGTTTCTTAAAATCTGACATATTTCAGATATTTAATTTTTATTTCTTCATTCTGAAAGAGTAGACTTCTAGACTCTAGGTTTGCAAGACTAATTTCATCTATTTTTACTAAAACCCCAAATTAGAGCCAGGTGCAATTAGTGAGGAGGCAGGGCACTCAATTACCCAATGTACCCCATGAGCCATAAACTGTATATACAGATCTACAACTCAGTTACTATAAACCAGGAAATCTAACACGAAAGTCTCAAATTGGTCAGTAGAGGTTCACGAAGACAACAAATGAACACTCAATTTCACAGGTAAGAAAAACTAAAGCTACATTATAAGTGATTACCATAAGACTGGATTGGGCAGAATCAAATGGTTTTTTACTTTAAATTTAGTCTTGTTGTCTATCGTTAAAACTTCTGGGAAGGAAAAAAACCCCTCAGCAATTCACTTCAAATGACCTAGAGATCTACCAGTTGATTCTGATCTACGTTTTGTCTGCTTTTATCTCTAAGTCACTCCTGGAGTCATTCCTTACAATGTTTGTTTATTTGTTTGTTTGTTTAGACAGCTTATATGCTGCCCCCATCGCATAAGCCTCGGACCCATGGACAACATTCCTCTAGGCCTTCCTGTCTTCCACCATCCCCCAGAGTCCACTTAAGCTCACGCCGACTGCTTCAGTGACTCCATCTAGCCACCTCATTCCCTGCCATCCCCTTCTTCTTTTGCCATCTATTGTTCCCAGCATTAGGCTCTTCTCCATGGAGTCCTTCCTTCTCATTAGGTGGCCCAAAGTATTTGAGTTTCATCTTCAGTATCTGGCCTTCTAAAGAGTAGTCAGGGTTGATCTCCTCTAGGATCCTTACAATGACCTAGAGCTAAAAGGACTATCCTCAGAAGGAAAATAACATTTCTGAAAATTGTGATGCTTTTACAAAACTCAAACAGTTTTGAGATCTGTTTTCCCCGCATTAACTCTTGTACACTGTGCATTCTCTCTTTGCTTCTTATTTTTTTACCATGACTATCCTGTTCCTGATCTAAATATACATGTCACATAGTCCTGATAGAAATCTGGTATTAATGCCAATTAGTTGTTCTGCAGGGAATAATCTAGTTTCCTCAAATAGCTGTTCACAATTATCAACAATTTTCTGAAAGAGAACTATATTTGGAGCATGCATTTCCTCTCATGATTTTTCATGATATACATGCAGAAGCCTGCTAATTGTCTGGCTCCTAACTAGACTGAATGGAATCAGAAATGATACAATACTGCATGAAGAAAACTTACCTAAGATGTATATGTCGAATTGCATTATCTCTTTTGCCATCTTTATTGTGCTTTCCTTCCCTCCAAGTGACTTTTTGTTGAATCACTTCTCCTTTGTCAAACATAAGATGCAGGCGGTAACTAACCACCTTGATTATTGTGAAAATCAAAGTAACAGAAATACAGTAGACGAAAGCTGTGATGGTGCTGGGTGGGAATGCCTAAACATTAAGAATGAGAAGTTAATGTAATTTATCTATTTATTTACCATTAAAACTCATCTATTTATAGTGTGACAATTTATAATATAACAAGATGGATGCTAATTATTAATCCTAATATGTTCTCCCGATAACTATAACTCTATTTGGGCTGATAACTAAATTATTATAACACTAGAATTTACCTAGTGTCTTTCTGCAGTGCTCATAATGCATTGCCTCAGAAATTCTTCCAACAACCCTTTAAGTATGGTAGCATTATTTAATTATTCTCATATTATGTGGTGGGAGGTACTTTAACTGAGAAACAGTAGTTTGCCTACTCAGTGATTATGTTATGGGATGTGGTACAGAGGTTCCTTAACTCAGCATCTTAACCACTACCAAACTTACCAAACTAGCTCTTATTATTGTAATTTTGTTTGCTTAAGAAAGTATAAAGCTATGTAGTATAACATTTGCTTCACTTGTATTTAGTAAACTATGAAAAGTATGTATATGTGAAACCTCTCTCTTGTTCTTTGATCTTGTGAGATTTGCAAGAATTGTAGATACTATGGCTAGAACCCAAAGAGTTTCCTGGCCTCTTACACAGCTCACTGTATTTCTGTTAATCATCACAGGACCTAAAAAGAAAAGATGTGCTTGGGATGTTAGCTGGTGGAAAAACAACACATACTGGAAATATTCTCATATAAAATTTAACAGAAACCGCATTAAAATTCTAAGAGTCCTATTATTTGGAAGAGGCTGTGGGATAGCAAATCCTGATAGTTTTATGAGAAGGCAATTTCTTGTCCCTGCTCTCAAGAATTCCTTCCTCTCATCCTGTCACTAAAATGTCACCTCTTAGCTGCTTCCCCCCCGTCCATGGGCCACGGCGTTTTGCCATGCCCTGCTCTTAGAAGGCCACCTATCTCTACACCAGTCCTGGGCCTAGAGCTGTCTGCTCCCCCAGAATGAGAGGCCTACAACTGACCCCCTCGCCCTCCCGCCTCAGCTCAGCGCCCTCCCGTGCAGCCGCTCTCCCGGCAGGGCGGCCGCGCTTCTGTCTCACCAGGTGCAGCGCCATGGGCAGCAGCAGCAAGAACAGCCACAGATAGAGATGGCAGCTGTTGATGAACTTGCTCTGCTCCGGGTCGTGGTACCATCCTCCGGTCAACGCCGCCCATACTCCCTGCCGGAGTAGCTGCACGGCTTGGGAGACCATCGCACCCTCGTCACTCTCCCCAGCGTTGCTTGCGGCGGCGGCGGAGGCGGCTGAGATGCTTCCCCGAGCCGGGCGCCAAGGGGTCCTCCATGCCGGATGCTAGAAGGATTTTCCCATCATGCTTTGGAGCGCTCCTGCGGCCGCCAGATGAAGAGCGAAGGGAGGCGCCCTCCTCGGCGCCGCCCACAGAGCCTCTCTCGACGGCCCTGGCGGCACGCCCGAGAGGCGCGGGGTGCGCTCTCCTCCGTCCCAGCTAGATCATTTGGATGCTGGACATTAGGATTGGTCGCTGGGGTGGGGGCTTTCGATTACCCAGTGTATACACATTCTCTTCTCCCTACACGTTTATATACTTTGCAATTGCATCCACTTTGCTGCCAAAACAATAAAACGGCAAACTCCGACCACTTTATCTCGCGCTCTCTCTCTTTCTCTCATATGTACTCCAATCACATATGGTTAAGAAATTTAAATTCAATTAAATCATAGCCCTGGAAGATTAAAATGGTTTTGGTTTTGCTGCCCTAACGCTAAATACCACTACTTGGGAACAACCACCATGTTGTTGAAGAAAGGGATGATAGGTTTTTGCAGGAAAAAGTGAAATTATAAAGTGAGCATTTGTGTTTATGCACATGACCAAGCAGCTGCCCCACAAGTTGTTGGGGAATAGGACCAGGGGTGTGTTCTTGCATTCATGTCTCAGAGGCAGCCCTGTGTGAACACAATGCCAGACTAGATGAATTATGGTTTGATTCAGCCTGACGTCTCTTATATTCCCCAAGTATGGCGCTGATGTGTGGTAATGGTCAATGTCTTGAAATGTGACTGAAGAGGCATGGGGTCTATAAAAAATGTGTGATTTTTGGACAAACCTAACCTGCCTCACAGGGGTGTTGTGAAGAAGAGGAAGACCCCATAAGCCACTTTGAGTTTCCTGGAAGAAGAATAAAGATGGGGTATAAATGTAAATGTAACAGTAGTTTCTAAAAATAAGGAAGCAAGGGTGCTGCCAAGCATATCTGTTCTGCAAGGGTCTGTTTGCCACTGACCACATCAACTGCCTCTTTCTGGACATTATGCCCATGGGTGGGAGGGGAGCAGACTGCACGTTCAAGACTTCAGCCACAAGGTTGCATCATAGCTTTTATTTGCACTCTGTGAACCAGCCCAGTGTCTCAAGATGGCTTCCCTACTTTTAAATATCTGTCTCTAATCCATTAATCTGGCATAGAAACCACATTCTTATCCCTCTAGCATTTCCTTCCCAGCTAGTTTCCAAGCTGAGGGCTGGTCCAAGAATTTTGCTGCCTAAAGTGAATCAGCAAAAGATGGCCTTTCCTCGCAAATTATGGTGCACAGTACCCAAGGCTAGTCGGTTGATTTTAGCACCTTAAGTGCCTTTTTTGCTTTCTGGGATTAAAATTGCAACAATAACAAAAGGAACAACTAAAATTTGCTTTCCTTTCCTGGCACTTCCAACCAGTTGCCTATGGCAGTCGCTTCCCTCTGCCTAGAGCCAGTCATGAGCTCTCCAGTTCCAGCTTGATGATTCAGTTGTTTTTCCCCAATGTAGATTTAGAGTCCATGCTTACCTTACTAAACATGAGCACTACTTAGAATGGCAGTCTGCCTTTGTATTAAGACTCTATAATTATATGCATATTAAGTGTCTCATTATTGCACTAAACACTGTACTACAAATAAGTCACTTCCGAAGCTTACATACCTGTGCATATGCAGGTATGCTGGTATGTTGTATGGAGGTAGAATTGTAAAGTTCGGCTGAGCTTCCTTTTTGTACTTTAATATTTATCCACTAGGTGGAGAGATGGGAGAACATTTGTGTACTATAATAGATAGGGGAAATGCTGATTTATTACTTGTCCATTTTATATTTCAATACACAACTTTTAGTACTGCTGCTGATACTAATACTTTAAGGGCACAATCCTATGTATGTTAGAGAAAAAGAGTAAAAAAGCTCTACAACTCTCAGCGTTGCCCATCCAGCTATACTAGCTGACTAGGGAATGTTGGCAGTTGTGGGTTTTTTCTGTTTGTACATGCATAGGATTGCATCCTAGAAGACCAGCAATGTCACTCATTTGCTTGTGTAGCATTTAATTTTTAAACCTTAATTACAGTTTTATCAAGACATCCTCTTGCCTCTTCTAATTAACTTTTCATCTTTGCAATACTTCATTTCCTTCATCCTGTCATCATTGTAAACCTTCCCCTGTTCTCTTTCCATATGGGCCTCAGTATTTTTCCAAGCCCTACAGCTCTGAAACAGCTAAGATTACCTCCACCCTAGGCATGGGATGGCAAGGCTGTGTGCTCCATCCCCAGAGAAGAAGCTGGGAGCTGTACACTTTTGCCTTTCCTTCATCTTCCTTCAGTTCTCCAATATACTTGCCAATGAGTCAGTCCATAGCTTCCTTATTGCCCCAGATTTAGTGAGGGGAAATAACCAAATTTATAGGCAATTTACCCAGCTCTTCAGCTTCACCAAAGTCTCCCAGAATGTCTTACAAAGAACACTAATATGATGGCCCATGCTCCCTAAGCCAGGGGTAGGCAACCTTTTGGGACTGGCAGCACATCTGAGAAATTGTCCTAGTCAGCACCACAACATGGTTGCCATGGGAGGCATGGCAGAGGACAAATAATTTCTCTAAAGGACTGGCAACAAGACTGCAAGCCAACATGCTAAACAGCTCATTTGAAACAAGTTTTCTGCACCAACAGAAATCTTTTCCACAGCGTTCCCAGCTGTTGCTAAGACCATGTTAATTTAGTAAAAACAAGTATGGGGGGAGTAAAGTACCTTGGTGGGTACCAAGAAATGTATATAGTGTTGGTGCCTATGAACAGCACACTGCTTACTGCTAGTCTACAACATGGTATATTACAGTATGTACTTCATATAGCATTGTAAATACAGAAGAGAATATAGCAAAAGATAAGCTTCAGCATTCATAGAGTTTTGCTTGAGAACTTACAAGATTCAAACTAACCATTTCCCAGGAATTCATCTAAAATATTTATAACTTGAACTCATCTTTTGACCAGTCTTCATTGCTTTAGCTAATTCTTCAGTTATGAAAAAAAAAGGATGCGTTTATCATGAAATGTAAGCACAGCTTACCTTTTAATTAACCAAGATGAAAAGGAGAAAGGGGGAATGATGGCCAGCACATGAGAAAACCTGCACACATAATGTGAGCCTATTAATAATATGTGCCTGTAGCTTAGCAGTAGAAGACTAAGGTTTATATCCAGTCAGCCCTACTTAGAAATGAACAGGCTTGAAGTGAGACTAACACTGGATACAACCCCTGTGATATCAAGTGATCACTTCCAAATGGCTAAGCTTGTGGACACCAAAAAACCATATCCACAAGTGAAGAAAGGGCAGTCATGGCCTAGATGAAAGAAAGGTAACCAGGGTCTGTACAATAGTTTGTGTGAATTATTTAAGTGATTTTATCTTAATCTTCAGCCAAAAAGTGCCCCACAAGTAGTATACATGAAATCAATAATAAGATAGTCACAACCTTATACACCATTAAACAATGTGGACAGAGCACAAGAAAAGTGTGAACAAGGACATCAATTCTTATGGTTACAGAGCCAACAGAAATCAACTTCAACAGAGCTGCATCAGGGAGAGGAGCACCAAGCCCACATCAACAGTGAAGAAGTAGAACCTGCAGTTCCATCTCTTTCCCTACCATAGCCAGATGGAATGGCTACCACTATAAATTCAGTTGCAGGAGAGAAGGCAAATTTACTAGGGCCAAGGAGCAATAACAGTGATACTGTTTTGCTTGACATTGTCCATCACTGAAAAAGATACATTAGATTTTAATATGGGCTTGTAAATATATATTATATGGCCCGAATACAAATTCCTAGGCATATAACTATGAACATAATTGGACATGATTTCATCTTGAAGTAGAGACAACTGAAGTTTGAGTTGCAGGTTTAATTCATCCTCCTCAAATACTCATTCAGTTCTATCCTGTTCCTTATTAGCATTACTTTGGAAGGCAGCCTGGATAAGGCTTTTCTGTAAGATGCAACTGAAACAAGACACCTCAAGATAATAATGGCACAATGAATGATTGTACCTGACAACATTTTTATTTTCTCTGTGGCTGGCAAGATTTCCTGCCAACATACTCCCCCTGTGAATCTCTCCAAGTGTAAGGAGCTCCAGTGACAAAGAGTTAGGCAACCCTGCAAGAAGGTAGGTGCTATTTATTGATCTACATATTTATGTAACTCCTGGTAATGATTAAAAACTCATAGATTATCTGTTGCAATCAAAACAAGGGCACAGCAAAGGAGGTAAAATTTCACAGAGGAAACCCTTTACAAATTTATAGTTGGAAGTCAAATTTGTCAAACTCACAAACTTAAAATCAAGTTTACATTAAAAATCAGCAGACTCAGATGGTATCCTTCCTAGAGTTCTTAAAAAACTCAGATATGAAATTGCTGACTTTCTTACAAAAATATGTATGTATGTATGTATGTATGTATGTATGTATTTAGACAGCTTATATGCCGCCCCCTTTGCATAAGCCTGGGGGCGGCTTACAATCATTAAAATCCCACATATAAATACAGAAAATACATAGATGTAAAATATGTAACATGTCCCTAAGACCAACCTCTGTAACAGGGAAATAGAGAATAGACAGTGTAATATCAATTGTTAAAAAGGGGGTCCAGGGGGATTCAGGAATTTACAGGCTAGATTAACTTTTGTTCAAGGTAAATTGGTTGAAAGTGTTATAAAACACAGGCTCCATGAGAATATACAGAGAAAAGCATTGCTGAAAAGAATCAAGACAGCTGTTTGATAAAGGAAAGTCCTACCTCACTAAACTGTTAAAAGTTCTTTGGGAGTATCATTGGACCTGTAGACAGGAGCAATTCGGTAGAAATTGTTTATCTAGATTTCCAAAAGGCCTTCGACAAAGTCCCTCATCAAAGACTCCTGAACAAACTTACCAGACATGGAATTAAAGGAGAGATCCTCTTATGGATCAATAATTCATAAAAGAAAAGGAAGCAGAAAGTGGGAATCACAGGACATAGAATAGTAGAGTTGGATCTCCTGCTCAGTGCAGGACTCCAAGTTAAGCCATCCCTCTCAGATGCGTGCCCAGGTGCTTCTTGAATGTCTCTAGTGTGGAAAAGCCTACAAGGTCCCTAGATAATTGGTTCCATTTTCATAATTTCTCCCAATGAAGGGATGTAAACTGAAGGGTTCCACAAGGTTTTGTATTAGACTCAATGCTTTTCAACCTATTCATGAAAGACCTGGAATTAGGAATGTGCAGTGGTAACACTAAGCTATTTAGGGTGGTTAAAACTTAAAGAGGTTGTGAGGAGCTCAGAAAGGATCTAAGCTGGAAGAATGGGCATCCAAATGGCAAATGTGGTTCATTGTAAGCAAGTTTAAAGTAATGTGAATTATGGCAGAAGGTCCCAACTTCAAGTATAAGTCAATATGAGCTAGCAGTGACTGGCCAAGAAAGGTAGTTTAGGGATGTGGTCCACAGCTCAATTAAAATGTCACTTCAATGCATGACTGCTGTGAAAAAGCAAACTCTGTGTTTGACAGTAAAGGAATTGAAAATAAAACCGCCAATATCATATTTCCTTTCTACAAATCTATGGTATGACTGCACTTGGAATAGTATATGAATTTCTGATCGATGCATCTAAGAAAAGGAATTGTAGATTTGGAAAAACTGCAGAGAAGGGCAACTAGAATAACTGAAGTGTTGAAGCAACTTCCCCTGTCAAGAAGTTACAAAAATTGAGATTATTTCACTTAAAAGAAAGCTGAGTAAGGGGAGCCATCAGACGTGCTGAAAAACTAAACATGGTGTGGATAAAGCAGAGAGGAGACAGTATTCTCCTTTTCCCATAATACGAGAACCTTTGGGCCACCCCTTGAAGCTGATTGGTGGGAATCCTCACCCTAAGTACTTCGTCACACAGTACGTACTTAAAATCCAGTTTCACAAGATGCAGTGATGGCCACCCATTTGGATGTGTTTCAAAGGGGACTGGACAAATTCATGGAGGAGGAGGCTATCAATGGCTATTAGTTATGATGTCTATATACTACCACTGGTACCAGAAGTAGTATGCTTATATACACCAGCTGCTGGGTAACTTGTTGTGGGAGGTGTTGCAGCCTCATATCCTGCTTGTGGGTTTCCTGTGGGCAGCTGGTTTGGCACTGTGTGAACAAAATGCTGCACTAGATGGACTACTGGTCTGATCCAGCATAGCTTTTCTTGTTCTAATGTGGACTTCCAGGTACAAACTGTCCAACAGGGAAGCTGCTAATATGTCCATTTCTGTATGGAAACAGGACATACTATAGTTCCATGGCTCCCTCTAGTTATCAGCCCACAGAAACACATTTATTTGAACCATGCCCCACCTTTCCACCAAGAATATAGCTCTCAAGGCAGCTAAAAATGCTTTGAGGGCAAAGAGACCTCATTGGCCAATATGCTTTTTAAGCTACTTCTAAATCTTGCCAACACAGTACTAGCCTGAAATACAAAGAGGCTGTCTTGCAACCAATTTTTGTTTGTTTGTTTCAGTGAGAGCCACTCTCACAATCCTGTGCACCTTTACCGGGAATCAAATCCCACTGTGTTTTGCATTTATTCCCAGGGGAATGTACGTGGGATTGCAGCCAAGTAAACCGGGTAGGGTTACACCGGATCAGCACATTCTTCTGCACAGTTGCCGAAATCAGTCCCACTGAGTTCAATGAGGCAATAAAAAAAGCACACACACTTTTATTCCGGTCCCAGTCTTGCAGTATGATCCATGACACTTAATTACCAGATCTCCCATCTCGTTCTCCTGTGCGCGAGAGTCGGCGTCTGGCGATCCCATTCATTCAAGCAAACCCTTCCGGAATTTCCCTCGAAAGAAGCGCTCAGCGAGCGTGGAGAGTGATCTCGCTGCGCCTTGCAGCGAGCGACCTCAACTCCTCTGGCGACAGACACCTCGCCCAGGGTTGCAGTTCATCGCCCGCGGCGACTGGGGCGGGCGGTGGCGACGTGCCCTCCGCCAGAGATACCTGAGTCGCTTCACTCTTTGACCCGCACCCAGAGCCTGGCCTCCGCGTCACGTGCCTTCGGGCGGCCAATCCGCGCCAACCAGGAGTTTTTCGGGAGCTGCTCTCGGCGGCAGACGAGTTGCGAGGGCTGATTCTTCCCCGGCCGCGGTTGCGGCGTCAGCGGAGGTGAGGCCGTCTTGGATTGCCAGCCGGTCTCCGTTTCCCACCGCCGCCTCCACCACCACCGCCGTCAGAAGTCGGGCGCTTTACCTGTTGCTGCTGCTGGCGTCGCTCCCTTCTTGCCTGCCCTTCCCTTCCCTTCCCTGTTCTCTTTAGTCACCCGCTGAGTCGCTGCTTCCTCTTCCTCACCTGGGCCCCGCCGCCCCTTCGGACCTCGGCGCGCTCAACGTCTTGCACCTCCAGGCTACTTCAGCTTCTGTCCCGTTTTCCTCTCGCCGCCTTACCCGCTTCCCTCTCTCCTTCTGGCTCCCGATACACCCGGCTTGCATTTTTCGTCTTCCCAGTGTTCTGCTCTTTCTCAGGCCTTTCTGACTCCGGATCTTTCTGCTTCCTTCCCTCGTTCCCTAAAACCCATGCCTGTAGTGCCTAGTCCTTTCTTCCACTTGATTCCATTATCCCATGACTTTTCCACCTTCTCCTTTGTCTGTGGCCGGCCCCCCAGTTCTTTGGCTTCTGCCTTAAGACCCCAGCCATTTTACTCCCTCTCTGTGGAGTCAGCCTTGGGGACCTCGCTTCAATCCCCTCTATAACTCCTTATGCACCCCACTCACCACCTGCAGTCTCCATTTTTCTGCCCTAGCCCACTTAATGCCTCTACTCCTTTCTTCATCTCCATATGCTTTGTTTCACTTCCTGTCCCACCCTCCTTATGCCAAGTTGAAACAGTGAAGGGTGGGCTTCTTCAGAGGCTTGCCTTATAACTCTCAATGTTGAACCTGAAATCGATGTGGTTACCACCACCACCTTGACCATGGCTTTGCTGGGCCCTGAGGGATCTGCCGAAGGAACTTTGGGAATCGGTGGCACCTCCAGCCCACTCTGGACTGTGCTGTATGACTATGAAGCCACCGGGGAAGATGAGCTGAGTTTGCGGCGAGGGGAAATGGTTGAAGTTCTCTCTAAAGATGCAGCAGTCTCCGGAGATGATGGCTGGTGGGCAGGCAAAATCCACCACCGCCTTGGTATATTTCCAGCCAACTATGTGACTTACCAGCCAGGATGTTATCAACATCCCCAGCTAGGGTTCTTGGAGAAGCCAGGGCATAAAGCCCAAAACCTAGCTGTGAGTGATGGGCATCCATGTGGTGGTGACCGCATGGGTTCTTTAGTGGAAATTGACTTCCAGCATCTGGAATTACAAGAGATCATTGGGGTTGGTGGCTTTGGTAAAGTTTACAGAGCTATATGGAAGGGCCAAGAAGTAGCAGTGAAAGCAGCCCGGCAGGACCCAGATGAGGACATCATGGCCACTGCAGAGAGTGTGAGGCAGGAAGCAAAATTGTTCTCTATGTTGAAGCATCCCAATATCATTGAACTTCATGGTGTAAGTTTGCAGGAGCCAAACCTCTGCCTGGTCATGGAGTTTGCCAGAGGAGGACCCCTCAATAGAGCATTGTCAGGTGCTTCACCCACAAGCAGTGGCAGCCACTGGGGCCATCGCATACCTCCTCATATACTGATCAACTGGGCAGTACAGATAGCTCGTGGAATGCTTTACTTACATGAAGAAGCCATAGTTCCCATCCTTCACAGAGACCTCAAGTCAAGCAACAGTAAGTATTTTGCATAATTGTTAACAAAATAAGGCAAGTTTTCTTTTCCATGTTATAACAGTGAACAGTACTGTGAGGAATTGTATTTTTAAACATTGTGGTGGTTTATGGTAATTAAAATAGTTTCCTATAAAGCCTGGATTTGGCATTTCACAATGAAGCACTTAACTTATTATGGCTAGTTGGATAAAAGGGACAAGTGTCAACAGCATTGCTAGCACTCAACACTGGCTATGGAATTTGGGGTTTAAAGTCTGTACCTTTTCCTTTTGCCATTCAGAATCTGCCTTTCAGTCATCTTATGTTTCAAGATAATCCAGTTTGGCTACATGAAGTTTCTTTTCTGTTGGTGCGACAACACATATGCATCCATAATCATTTCAATGCTTAGCTGTGTTTCCATTCTTAGAAAACCTGAGCAGCCTTCCCATGGTGGTTCTTTGAAGAAGGAGGTCTGGATTAAATTCATCTATTGAATCTTTGGCTTCTGATATAGGAGTTATTAAAACTGCAAAATCCCTTTTAGGTGTAAGGAGTTAGATTTAGACTACGCAACTATTGTCTATACTTTGCCTTGACTTGTACACGTTGGCCATGTGAAGTGGAAATGCTACCTGAATCTAGCGACTGATATTTCTCGTTCCAACTTGTTAAATTGGGAGGAAGCAGTCATATTTTACCAACTCAGTCTTGGATGAATTTTAAAGAAGTTCATTCTTGTTTCCAGTGTGAGTGTTCCATAATCTATTTTTTAATGTAGAAAAACTTCTGGTTTACCTGTCCTTTTGTACTATGTTTAATGAGTGTAGTGAGGGTTAGGGTAATTGGAATGGCTCACAGTGCCAACCACATTTTAGATGTTCTTTATGGAAAAGCCCTCTCCCACAAAATCTTGGTTGAAGAAGAAACAAAATAAGCTTATTCTTCATTAACGTTTTGTAGGAGTGACCCCTATTAGAATGAATTTGGGATGGCTTAAAAACTGACCTCAAAGACAGTGAGGGAAACTTTCATGTGTTCCCCAGGCCCATCTGAAAGCTCAATCAGTTTCCTTCAGGAACAGTATTTCCTTGTCGGTGACAATACAGAAGGTGGGTTTATATGACCTCTTGCTAGCATGAGCCCATGTATTTATTATTACATTTATGTTCCAGCTCTTTTCTCTCTTGCAACGGGCTTTTCCTTTCCATTATATCTTCACAACAATCCTATGAAGGAGCTGGGCCTACAACTCAAAGATGCCCATGGCCAAGTGGGAACCAGAGCCTGGATTTTCCAAGTCCAGGTCCAGTACTCTGGCTGCTACCCCACAATGGCTGTCTTTTACCTTTCTGCCATGGCACCCGGTTGTCTTACAGTCAGGTTCCTTCATTTTAAACCACTCACCTTTTGGACACTGACTTTTCCACTGAAATGACCATCAACCTTATAACACATCATGGGTTATCTGGGGGTTGTTTATACTTGAAACAAGCCATGCCACCCCTTTGAGATCAGATAACAAGCTGCACCCAAGTGAGTACTATGACTTATGCTCATGTGAACCTGCCCATGTTTTCAGATCAGAAGGAAGAAATGATTAGTCAGGTGCCTTAGAAATGAGTCTTCCTATGTTTGAGTAACACACAAAATTGTGGAAGAATCTTGTCATTGGGCACCTCTCAAAAAAAGCAACAAAGAAAAA
Source organism: Varanus komodoensis (assembly GCF_004798865.1). Taxonomy (NCBI): domain Eukaryota; kingdom Metazoa; phylum Chordata; class Lepidosauria; order Squamata; family Varanidae; genus Varanus; species Varanus komodoensis. Next base: position 26,455,862 of record NW_025335268.1, on the reverse strand, counting down.
TTTATCCTGATTTTGGGATATAGAGAAGACCATGCAAAAGTGAAAATTGACTATGAGAGTATGGGAAGGTTGCAAGAAGCCAACAGAGAAAGTGGAAGAAGGCTCACTTGACTCCACCATGTCAAAGTGGAGTTCTTCCAACCCCATAAAAGATACACTAAAGGTTTGTTCAATGCTTATATTATTGGTTTTGCCAGTTGAGTTGAATAATATAGTATTTATGAAATAAAAACAGGTGCTTTTGCTGCAGTCCTTTGGCCTTCTGACATTGTCTGGAGCCATAAGGTTATTTAGAGTTCCATCTCTGAGGTTGTTCCCCTCCCCTGCAGCTGGCATGAAAAGAACTGTACTGGTTGCATCTCTAAGATTAGAAATAGATGCTGCAGCAGTGAGGAAGAGACTTGGACCATTGGCTTGTGGTGCACCAATCAAATGGTGCCTCAGCTCCCTTCCCTTCTCCTCTGCAGTGCTATGAAAGGTATAAGGTGTGGGGTGGCAGACATCTCTACTGTTGCTCCCCACACGCTGCATGTTAAAGGCTTCTGTGCATTAAGAGCTGTTGACATAGAAGTGTGCCCCACCGCTGCAATTATGTCTAGAGCTTTGAAATTAGTTCTGTGGATTGCAGCGAGACTTATGCGTAAATGTTAGGCTTGGTTTGCAAAGTAATGCAGATGCTTGTATGCTGCATTCTATAGTTATCTTTAATCAGTACAGTTTTGTTCACAAGTATATGCTTAACCTCTCAGTCTTAAATGCCTTTACCTGGAAACACATTCCATTAATTTCAGTTGAGTACTTTTCCAGGTTAGAGTACTCAGCATTTTATATCAGGACTTTTTACCTGATATCAAAATGTCTCCACTCCCTGTCCTAACAAAATTCTAGCCTTAGCATGGTAGCCTCCCTAAATTGTTTTCAAGAACAGTAAGTGCCAGCTGGCAGTAACATATTAGTGAGTAGAATAGTCTTGCTATATGGAGAACAGCTTGATTGTGCACCTTTTCAGTGTATAGATGTAAACAAAATCTGGCTATTTTACTTCAAGCATAGAGGAGCAGAGAACACGACCTACACAGAATAAAAATAAACAAAAATTTCTCAAAATGGCAGGGCATTGCTTTGTGAGCGAAGGGGCTTACAGAAGCACAAAGATCCACAAATGAGCATTTTGGTCACTAATTGAATCACAAATAATGCCAAATACCTGTGAACATTTCTCAACCAGGTCTCACATGGCAAGCATGATAACTCCTACAGAAAAGCTCTACCATAAAACAAACTGAACAGTAGTAAAAGAATAGATTCCAACTAACTATAACTCCTGGGAAGTCAAGTCAAGTAAAACAGGCCTAGTGAAGAGACTTTCTGCTTGTTCTCCCAGAAGGCGCAGGAGTGCTGATCAAGGGATTCCTAAACAATATTCCACTGTATCTGTAGTTCTTTTCCTCCATTCTGTCACTTTCAGCCTACCATGCACGCACTTGTGCAACATTCAGCTTTGCCTGACTTTTCAGACAGGGAGAGTGTAAGGAATGAGCGAGCAAGACAGTAGTCTAGTTTGCACACTCACCACCACATAAAACAAGCCATAGTGGCAAATAGCATTTGCCTGAGCTCAGCTTGTTGTGTCAGCTGAACCTAGGCAGCAGGGCTTGTTTGAAGGAAAACTTCTGGGTAGCTTTTGACCTGTTGTTGGACCAATGATGGGCCGTAGGCATGTTATAGGTAGAGAAAGAGGGGTGATAGCTGTGAGAAAAAGGCAAAAGGGGACTGGAGCCGGGGGTCAGACTAGATGGTTCTGACTCGCTCTTAGTTACCAGCTCTACTCTAAATAGCACTTCTATATTTAAAAAATAGGAATTCTAAAAATATGTAACATCACCTTAAGGCTAGAGGTGACTGAATTTGTTGAATAATGTGATTTTTCAGGAAATTGTTCTGCTTACAGTAGAGGCTGGTTGTTCCTAGGAACAAATTGTTTCAGTTGCGTATAACTGCAGGAAATTAATCTTGAACGTCTTTTAATCAGCCAAGGTCAAAGATTGCCTAACATTCCATTATTGTCTTGTCTTAAAATCAAGCTATTTGATGGCCCTTCATATGCAGGCTTAACTGGAAATTATGACAAATATAAGATTCTTTTCTTCCTGCCTGCCTTGTGTGATATGCACAGTGGTTGATTGATTGCCAAGCATTATACTCATGTTTATACATTTTGTTCTACATTAGTACATCCAGAGAGGCAATAGGTAAAATATACATGAGAAAATAATATGGAATGAATTTTATTTCTGTCAACAGTTAACCAGATCCTTTTGTGCTAGCTCTGGCAGTTGTAGTTGTAGAAACAGAAGTTGAAACAACTTTATTTATTTATTTCTGTTAAACTATCCCAGAAACCATGGTAAGAAGGCCTGTTGTGAAATACCTTTGTTCCCCTGAACACCTTTTGACTGGAATCCTAACCTTTGCGATATTCTGACATTATTAATATTATGCGTGTTTTCTTGACTTTCCAAAATTTCCAATGCTTTTTTGTTCAGTTTATTACTTTTCCATAGCTTTGTATGGAACAGTAGAAGAGCATGGGAAGCATCATGCTGGATCAGAATAAACCCTTTTTTCCCCTGGTCCAGCATTATGTCCTCGGCACAAACCCGCTCAAGAAGCTCAAATTCTTCATTTTTGGTATTTTTAAAATGTGCAAATGGGTCTTAATTTGTCACAACATCAACATTGTACCACTGCTCTTACAGTTAAAGAGTTTTCCTAAAATTTAACCAAAATCTTGCTTTCTACCTATTTGGTCTAATTTTACCATCTTCTCTGGCAGGCTTCAAATATCCTCTGTTCCCTCAACCCTCCCTTCTCCAGGTGAAACATATATTATTTTTTCAACCTTTCCCAACAATACCCTTCCCATACTACTGACCATAATTTTTCATTCTCTGAACCAGTTCTACTTTTTCCACATCATTAGAAGATAAGATTCATGCTGGATCAGACCAAAGTATTGTGTTTACACACTGGCCTAGTAGCTGCCAGTGGACAAAGCATAACTAGGACATGCGTGCCGTGTTCCCCTGTTCTTGTTCCCCAGCAACTGGTGTAGATAATGTATACTGCCTCTAACACTGGAGGTAGCATGTAGACATCAGGACTAGTACACTGGCGGCCTTATCCTCCAAGAATTTATCTAATACTAATTTAAAACCATTCAGATTGATGACCCTCACAACATCTAGTAGTTACAAATTCCGTAGATCAGCTCTGCACTTTGTGAAGAACTGCTTTTTATCTGTCCTGAACTCTCCCCAGTCTGCTTCATGGAATGATCCCAGGTTCTAATGTTATGAGGGAAGGAAAAAGTATCTCCCTATCCACTGCCTTTTGTATACCTCCTATATACTATCCCATCCCTATTTCTAAATAATAAACCCTTAGTTGTCCCTTTCTGCATTATTTTGTACAATATCCTTTTTTGGGTATGGTGACCAGCTGTATGAGTGTTCCAAATGTGTTCTACATAGATTTGACCATTTTATTTTTGATTCCTTTACTACTTAGCATTTACTTTGTCCTTTTCACAGCAGATGCACACTGGGTTGACATTTTCATTAAGGTGATCACCTCAATTCCAAGGTATTTTCCTTGGTCAGTCACTGCTAGCTCAGATCCCAACAATGTATATGGGAAGCTGGAATGTTTTGCCCCAACAGTTGCTTACACTGAGCTCCTTTTACCATTCTGATGCCAAGAGCATGGATGGTTTGTTTTGGAGCAGTTCACAATCCCTTGTAGTTTTAGCCATCCTAAACAATTTGGTATCATCAACAAACTTGGTCACTTCTCTGCTCACACCTAATTGTAGATCATTTATGAATAAACTGAAAAGTATTGTTCCAGTACTGGTATTTGTGCGATAGAACCCTGCTCTCCCCACTGGGATAGCTTAAACTCTGCTTTCTTCTCTTTAACAATTTACTGATCCATGAGAGGACCTGTCCTTGTAAGACATGACCTCACTGTTTTCTAAGGATTTTTTTGCGAAGAACTTTGTCAAAGATCATGAGGAGGTTCAAGTAAACAATCTATATTTGATCACCCTTGTCTTTTTGTTTACTGACACTTTCAAAGAACTCTAAAAGGTTACTGAGATGAGATTTACCAAAAAGCCATGCTGATTTTTTTTTTCTAGCAGGGCTTGTCCTTCTATATACCTACTAATTTTATCTTGAAAAATTCTTTCAGTGAATTTAACTTAGACAGGCTATCTTAAGGCTGTCCTGTTCATAATTCCCAGATCTCCCTGGCTGCTTTTTTAACAATTGATTTTACATTTGTCATTCTCCATTTTTTCTGGCATAGAAACTGAACTTAGGAAAAAATATAGAATATTTTTCTGCTGGAAGGCCAGCAATTTCCCATAGCTTTCAATTTGTTAATAAGTTCACGAACTTCCATCTTTTGTCAACACTATTTGCCGCAGTTCCTCAGACTCTCTTACAGAAAATATCAGTTAGGGCACAAATGTCTGCTTTCTTCATTGAAGACTGATGAATGAATTCAGCTTTACTGAAGCCATATTCTTCTCTTTCCATATTCCTTTAACTCTATTGTTCAACTACTTCCTTTGCTGGTTTCCTTCTCGTATATTTAAAGAATTCTTTATTGTTGTCATTTATGTTTACAAAACGCTCCTCAAAATGCCTTTTGGCATCTTATTGTCTGCTTGCAATTCCTTTGTACAAATTTTTGTTCTTTCTTGGACTTCTATTTCTGAAGGAAGCCTTTTCTTCTAATAGATTCTTCGATTCTGAGTCTTAACCAGGCTGTTAACCTGTTGGATTTGGTGCTGCCATTCCTAACTTGACATACATATTCTACCTCATCTTCTATTACTATGAATAGCCTCCAAGCATTTTAGAGGGATGTAAACTTTTTGACTCACTCTTTCAAGTTTTTTTTTTTTTAACCAGCCTTGTCATATTCGAGAAATTTCCTCTGTAATTCAAATGTGACTATGTAGCATTTCTTTGGCAATTTTCAGCTTGTGCATGTGTGTGTATAAAAATCAGATAACACTGTGGTTACTTTTTCCAGCTGGTTCAACAGGACTTTTGATACTCACCAGATTTGGGTGGCTTTACTTGAGATTAAATTCAGGGTCACCTAACCTCTGGTCAGTTGCATGAGCCAAGTGAGCTAGTACATCAATAAATGTAACCACTCCATTTTGAGTGCATTGTTACAGTTTATGTGGAGGTAAATGAAATCACACATCATCACAGTACTTCCTTTGGATTCCCTCAATTTCATTTCCATCTCAAGATCACCCTGTATGTTCTGGTCTGTGGGATAATAGTATGCCCCTATTACCAGATTACTTTTTGTCACCTACAATGCTTCTCAGTATGCAGTGCCCAAAACTGATAGTGTTACTTGGATTCATAAACATATTTTTCTTTTAAATGAGCATACTCATTTAAAAGTATTTTGTTATTTATTTTAAATAAAGTATTATTTTATTTAAGTATGAGTCCCAAACTCATTGGGACTGGCTTGATTGGATGGAACTCCCCAGAATATTAAGGATATTCTGGATATTGCCACCATTATATGAGCACCTCCAAAGAGTTCTTGCTTGTTCTATAGCTGTACATGGAAATACTCCTGTTTTAAACCCTCTCTGGATCCAGCATCTTGGGACTTCTTATTTTTTTCTGGTGGGTTGCTGGGCATGTAGACTGTATATGATTAGTTGCTTGTAAAGAAGAGCTTTAATTAACCTTTCATGGAGTGCTGCTGTAGTGATGATGCTTTCCAGTGTTCATATTGGGGCAAGTAACATTTTAACAAGGCCCTCAGGCACTTGCTTTTGGAGTGTGCATTACTCTTAAGAATATTTGCAGACAGATTAGACATATTAGTCTGTTGTTACAAAAGGTGAGTTTTGTTCACCTTGAAAGTCTTCTTTTTACCTTGTACACATACATGTTCCTTGTACATCAGGGAACCAAGGTTCAATTTAGATGCCAGGAAGTACTTCCTGACAGTTAGGACCCCAAGGGTATGGAATGGCTTCCATGGGAGGTGGTTGAGGCCCCATCGCTGAGCATGTTCAAGGATAGGCTAGACATGCACATGGTGGGCATGTTGTGAGCGGAGCCGGCTGGAGCTGGGGGTCAGACTAGATGGCCCGGGAGACCCATTCTGACTCGCTCTGTTTCTATTTTCTATGAAATAAATATGTGTTTGCTATCATGACAGTAAGGGAATGTGGCAGGGGCAGTGACTGGGAAGCTAAAAAAGAGCATACTTGCCAAAACATGGTTTGTTGTATTTACATTTGTCTTGAACCTGAATGCAAGTTTACAAGTTTTTGAACTCCTGTAGTTATTTATTTGTTTAAAACATTTGTATGCCACCCAATTGTACCACAGCATCTGATCGTACAATCATATTTTGAATTTGCATGTGAAAAAGCTATTGCTCTCAGCTTCGTGTGAAATCAGATAATATACATTTAAAGAAAATGAAATGTTGCTACATAGGCTTTTTGCTGGTCTGTTGGTACATTTGGCCATGACAACAGTGTAGTTTGTTGAGAAGTTGTCATTTATGCATAATTTTTAGAATTGAGTTCATTTGCAGAATTCTATGTTTTTCACTAATAGAAGGCATTTAAAGTTTAGTGCCAGTTAACTATTTTAATCTCAAGCAACCAATAGTTTCTTTGTTTGCTTTCACTCTGTTTATCTCTTTTTAAAAATGAAGTTCTTATGTTACTAGTTTTGAATGTTGATGGCCTTGCAAAGTAACAAAGTGCTAATGCAAGGGTGCCAGACGCCTACTGATTATACCTTGTTCTGAGAATAAGAGCAAATAGACTTATATTTGAAGTAAAATCAAGTGCCGTGTGATGGCTTTAAAAAGTTTTCTTTAAGACCAGTTAAACTAAAGGTTTTCCCAGGCCAATCAAAAATCCAATTTTAAACATTGCTATACTTTATCATCTACCCTAGCAGTTCCTGAAGGGTGGCATGCTGGGCATTAGGTTATGTGATTTCTGATGCATACCCTACCATGTCACATTTTCATTGAAGATGCAAAATGAAGGATGTTCTGGAGGCTGGTTGGGTAGAGAGAGGCTATGAAACCTGTGGCAGCTGAGAAGCCAGGAAGAAGGAATGGGGTGAAGGGTAGAGGCCATGCAGATGGACAGGAGACTTGGCAGAGCAGACCAACTAATGTGGGAGAGTGAGGTTAATTCATTGCAGGAATTTGATGACTGTGCAGGTGCCAAAGGATTGCAACTTTGATAAGACAGTATGGAAATCATTAGGTAAAAAGAGGAAAGTTTGCCCATGTGGGCCTGAAGTTATTCTTTTCAACTTGGCTTGCTGGACTTAGTAAATATACTTAAAGCACCTATGTTCATACAAGTAATGTGTCTAGTGAAATGTTTAACAGTTGTTGCTTAAATGAATTTTTCTGCCCTCTTTCAAAAATGACTCAAAATCCATTAGGAAACCAATCAGACTATTCTAATATGGAAGACCAAAATCATATTTCAAAATCATTGAAAAGTTTATTGCCAAGGGGCCCTCTCTAGCTAATGTGGTAGTTCAGTTGAATCAGCCCCAGACATGCCAGTTCTGGCAGAACAACTCAGCTTTGTTCTTTTCACTGCTAATGAAATGTTTGTTTTTGCAGGTGTGCTTTTAACTCAAGCCTGATAAGCCAGCCTTGTCCCTGTTTCCTTTAAAAAAAAATCTACATCAGTAGTGACTTGTATTGTGTAGTTTGTTACTCAAGAAATGAAACAAATATGAAAATTTAATTGTGAATACTGTTGTTGTCAGTCTTAACTTTCTAGTGGGCAAGTGTAGGACATTGTTCTTTAACCCATATACTTGCTGATATCATCTTGTGATAAAAAGCCAGGAATAGTAAAATTCTTTTGCCTCTTAAAAGCACAGAGTTTGTGTCCTGGGTTCAGAGTAAGTGAGTTAAATCAGTGGAACTTGAATTATGACTAATTTTTCTATTTGGTTTAAAAGAACCTAAGTATGACTTAGTTGCTGTGGATCAAAACCTTTCCTTCAGGGTTTAAATGATGGTAGTGGACAGCTCTTCTAGAAAATATATGAATTGCCATCTGTTCTGAGCAATTGATTTCTTAAACCAACAGGGATACCTGGATTCTTTCATATTTCTTTCAATAAATGTTCCCTTCCCTTAAGACATCTGAGTACAGCGCAAAGATATTTTCTTTGGTCTTGAATCCAGCTGTATGAGTGAAAGCAGTCTTATTTTTGTCTCATTCTTTTTGCTTTTGTTGGATCATGAATTGATCCAACACATTTGTCAATGTGTTAAAATGTTGTTCTTATGTTGTGAGCTGCCCAGAGATCCTATGGCTAGTGGGGTGGCATACAATCAGTCAAATAAATAAATAAAGATGCTCCAAAAAGTTTATTAGAGAATTTCCAAATCCTGCCTACCTGCAATTCCCCTATAAAACTTGCTAAAACTTGCTGAAAAGTTCTGCTTCAACAGCCTTGCAGAAGATGCACCATCATACTTTTAGAATAAAAAGTTTCTTAAAATTTTCTAATAAAAAGTTTTATTCTAAAAGTATGACGGTGCATCCTCTGCAAGGCTGTTGAAGCTTGGATGTTCTCAGTGGTAGCTGAACATGCCCAAGCTTCAATTTGTGCCCATTTTTAAAATGGGCTTAACTATGATTGAGTGTTGTGCACTTCCAATTGTTGCTAATGCAGCTTTAATGGATAGCCGTTTGAATATAAGCCATGCCTGCAGTAAACTTTCAGACAGAAAATATTTACAATTTATCTAAAGCCTAGACTGAAATTGAACATGAACAGGATGGAGGCTTTGGGTAGGGAGAAAGACAAAACATTATAATGCTTTATTTATGTTCATGTTGCTTGTGTAGAGTTCCTTCTTAAGTTTTATACTTCCATATAATTTTAAGGTGATAGTTTCATTATAACTTGTTCCAAATGAATTGTCGATTTCTTTATCTCCTTCAGTTTACAAAGAAAGTGCAGTGACATGTAAACACTTCTTTCTTGTGCTTTGCTGTCTACCATAAGAATTACCCATATAATGTGTTGTACCTGGACTTAAATTAAGCATTCATTTTAAGAAATGAGAACTGGGGGAGGGGGGAGATTTGATTAATTTTCTGTGAGTGATAATAGATCGTTTGAAATGGTTATATTAACCTTCCCAAGGGGAAAAAAACACTTATATGCTAACAATGTGATGCTTTTTCATGGACTTGAATATTTGCAATGAAAAATGCCTCATTTTGGTAAGACAACTGAGAATTATTGTATTTTTGACTCAAGTGACAACAAAATGTAAAGAAAACAATATCTGGTGGTATCTCACTTTTCTTGCTTAGGGCACAATCCTGTGGGAAGGACAATAAGCTTCTAAATTGGGAAAGATACAGTGTATCCTGGTAATCCAGTCTTCTACCACTGGCCCAAATTACCCCTTCTCTGAGGTCCCTTATACAGCCTCAGAAAATCAGCCAGCACGGATCTCAGCACTGAGGTTGGATCTCTTTTCCAATGTAGGATTTGGGAAACTGAAACATCCTATGGCCCCCTAGTCACTGTCCAGGGGCATAAGATTGTTCTGCCTTCCCCATTGTATTTTTGCTATCCCACAAAGAGCATACACATGGCAGTCAGATTTGTTAATAATATTTAACAGAAAAATGGAGAAATAAAATTCCCAATTAGTTATGCACAAAATTGGGTTTTTTTCCTCCCTCCAGCTAATGGATTGCATCAGCTTAAAATATTGAGCATTCGTTTTGAGTAGAGAAATTACTAATAATTACAGATATGTCTATGACTCTGACAGCTGAAACCCTTCTTAATTAGAGCAGTATAAGTGAAAGAGTTAAATATTGCTTACTCTTCCTGTATTAACCCCAGAAGTACTTTACTTTGTTTGGTAATGCCATGTGTATCTTCACTTTGTAAGAGAGCTTCACACTTACTGATGTCCAAACAAGTTATTTATTATCAGACAGTTGTGTGAGACAGGGAATTTTCCATAATTCTTTTTTTTTTATGTCAGAAACTTTTCTACTCCTGTATTTTTCTGTGGCTTGGATTTGAAGTTCCAGTAAATGAAACTCCATTCATGGCACCTTCCCACTGCAGAACAATTATGGGTCTGTGTGTGTGTGTGTGTGTGTGTTTTGTTTCTGTAGCTTCCCCTGTGCCTGCTGGAAAGTTGCTCTGAAGGGCTGGGTGATCCTCTAGAAGAGTGTGAAGGTAGAAGTGGGGGCTCTACACGAGAAAAGGAGGATATGTAAAAATTGCCTCCCTCCCTTTTGGGTGGTGGGAACCACATTTGATCTTGGTACTTTCCATCAGCAGACCCTTTTCATTGGTTAAAAAGGACATTCTGGACCCAACCCTATGAAAAATACCAGTTCTAAACATCAATTGTTCAAAATTATGAGCAACAGAATAAGTGGATATGATGGTCAAACTGAGCATGTTTCTAAGTTGTAGTTAAAAGTTAACTACAACTTTTAACTACGACATGTGCATACATCTAGGGGGGCATGAATGAAGCACTGTGAATCCAACATGGCTTTCATGCATGCCCTCCTTTAGCAGCCTCTTGTTCTGAGAAAATCCAGGGTGGGAAACATTCCAGAATGGGATAACATGTGGAAGAATGGGATATCATGTGGGGACAAGAGACGGCATTAACAGAACTCCTGATCATGTTAAACCCTGTTACCAGGTGTATTTTTTGTACACATGGCTATACCCTACAAAGTTCTGTTTCCTTGAAAACAGATCTTACTGCTACTTTTGTCTTTTTTTCCCAGATATAGAGAAAATACCTGACAATTGAAGACCTCTATTTATTTGTAAAGGAGTGAGATGAATAGTGGGGTAAATTAAAACCAAAGGGCAGTATTAACGTATTCTCTTCCCTGCCATCTAATCCACTTTATATATCCCTGTGTGGTCTGTTCTTCATGGTCAAAGTCATAGGTGGTGACTTGACAAAGTTCTTAAAACAGTTGTAGCTTTTATATATATTTGCAATCCGGCAGGTAGACAGCTCTCAGTTAGGGTTGCTTTGTTGTATACTTTACTTGTATAAACATTTTTGTACAGGCAGCTTTCTAGAAAAGAGGATTGTAAGAGTACTGCTATAAGGAGGTTTCTAGTTTCTTCTACTTGGATTTCCAGTTCAGCACAATTCTACTCTTTTGTAGAGGGCAAAACTTATACTTCTGTAGGATCTTTTTCCATTTATGAACTATTCTGGAGACAGATACACACTCTGCATTGATGGATGCATTAGGCCAGTATCACTGAATAACTTGCTTTTTGTGCATGCTGGGAACAGTGTTATCTGTAATAATGTACTTCAGTTCATGATCAATGACTGTCAGAATTTCACTGTGTTTGTTTCACTTGCTTCTGTTCACTAACTTACAGAATCACTGGGTACAAATATAAAAGTATTAGGAACGCTTCTATTTTATTAGACCAATTAATTGTTAAGTGACTAGCAGGCTCATTAAATGTATATACTTGAGTTAAAGCATATGATAAATGTAGTAAGAAAGCCAAGTTAATCATAGTATAGATGCAAACATTTAAAGGGAATACTTAAACTTAAATGGCCACATGGGAATTAAAAGTGTCTCTGAAACAGGGAAATAGGTGGAAATCATAATCTCTCATTTGGTGGTTACAAAAGCAGATGAACACATTGTGTTTAAAGTGACTCTTCTGATGTTAAGGCATAAAACAGATCTTTCATCTTGTGCACATAAAAGGGTCACACTGTATATGAGAATTAGCATTACCTTATTCCTATTCTGGGTAATAAGTTGCTATAATGCTGCTTTTGTTTAAGGCTTACTTGAAAGAAACTCAAGTCTGACTGTATTGGAGAAGCTTAGTACTGGACTAAATCTATAGAATTGGGGTCCAGGTGTAATTTGTAGACTATTTTCATGCTTAGAGATTCCTCTTAACTGTAGTCTACTTATATAATTTCCAATGCTGTTGTATGTGCCCAATGGTAGTGGTGGTTCTGATTGATCTGTTTTCCTTCCGTTTTTAGTTTTAACCCTATTCCATTTATATTATGAGCTTGATCTAAAGTAGCTTAAGTGTTTATAATGTCTAGCGCGTGCAGCTGGGCCTTTGTTTTTGTTTTGTTTTGTTTTTACTATTGGAGCACTCACAGCCTAAGTAAAACTGCTTCTATGCGTAAGCAGTAGCTTCTTACTGGTTATGGAAGCTGCTGCAATAGAATAGACAAAACAGAAGTGTACTTCCTTTTCCTATTATCTTTTAGCATTTGGTATTTTAGAAACATTTGTTGAAATCCTGGATTTTTGAAATTTCTACTTCTTACGTTACAACAGTTTGTTTCTGTGAAAGAGCTGGATTTCACATGCATGTTAATTACAGATAAAAGTGTCATGAACCATATTTTTAAACAAGAAGTTGAATCAACCCCTAATTGACATATTAGGTTAGCAATGGTTTGCAGCCTCATATCTAGATTGTACAACATTTGTTATTTTTTTACTTTGTTCCTTCACGTGTTGAATGTTTTACTGATTCTATGTTTTAATTTTTATAAGCATAAAACATGTATAAACATGTCAGTAAACAAATAACTGTATATTCTTAATTACTATTCTGTCCATTATTTTGTTATGCTTATTCTTCCTTTCTTCTAAAGATGTTCCACAATGGGAATTTGGTAATGTTCATAGGGCTCTATGATTTCATCCAATTTTGACGATATTGTACTGTTGAGTTGCTGGTATCATTTTTACTTTGCTAGCACTTAAAATTGTCATTAGCTTAAAGGTGACTTGAAACACATGGCAGAATTATAAATGTGATAGGCAAGTAGCAAAGTTCTCTTGTACACATAAGTGACCTGATGCCCTTTAGAAGTTTTTGACTACCACTTTTATTTTACTTTAATGTCCTTTACTTCTGTACTGCCCAATAACTGACACTCTGGGCAGTTTACAACTTTCTTGTATCCCAAACAATACTCACTACATTTTTTCTCCCACTTTTTCTAGAATATCGATGAGATGAGCTTAGTGAGGTGAATGTCTGTTTTGCAGTAATTGTGATCACCAGAAGTAATAAAGTCCAACATACTGCTAGTTAAAACATAGTAGAATTGTCTTATTTTAAGGATATGAATTTCAGAAAAGGGCCAGAATTTTAGTAAGCTCCAAGTCCCAAAGAAGGGATAGAAGGTAAGTAATAGGAAGTATTTATGGCCAGTGCTAGAACCTTATGGACTACATGTAGCTGTGGAAACCAGCACACACAAAAGTGCAAATGTAAAGGAAATGTAAAGGAAACCCAAGCTTACCCAGTCTGACACCTTCATCCAATATTTATTTATTTATTTATTTTTCGATTTATAACCTGCCTTTTTCCTACAAAGGACTCAAGGCAGCTTACATCATTCTCCTCCTCCATCTGATCCCCACAACAACAACCCTGTGAGGTAGGTTGGGCTGAGAGTCTGTGACTGGCCCAAAGTCACCCAGTTGGCTTCATGGCTGAGCGGGGACTAGAACTCAGATCCTCTGAGTCCCAGTCCCATCCTCTTAACCACTATACCACACTGGCTCTCAGTAACATCCATTATCCTCAGCCAGAAGACTATTTCTCATACTGGGTGGAGTTGATGAAGTATAGTTCAATATATCTGAAGGGTACCGGGCTGGGAACAGCTGGGTTATTTCCAGGTAAAAATTAAGGCTGAAAATGCATACAGTGGGCATGGCAAGATAATACTTTTACACATACTTTAACATGCCTCTTTCTCCTGCTCCCAGAAGCACATACAGGGATGCACACACTTGCTAATTTGCTAAAAGTATGTTTGTATCTCCAAGGGATGAACATGGAAATAGAATAAAGGGAACTAGACTAGGAACTTAAAAAGGGCCTAGATTGGGATTTGCACCAAAAATATTCCAAAATTCCTGTGGTCTGCCCCACTGTCCTCCAATTTCATTTTAGCAGAAAATAAAGTAGTAGGTGCTACTGCTACTGTAGTGTGGCTCACTTAAAATGACATATGTTTATCTTTAGAGCAAGTGGAAAGCTGTCGTAAATGTAAACCTAATGGAGTACTCAAGAAGACCATATTAACATCCTATAAATCCCTTCAAAATTGGTGGGAGACAGCTGAGTGAACCAAAATGATTTGTCTGAGAGCCTGAAGAGAACACAGGAAGACAGAAATTACACTCTGTGTTGGTGATATCATTTTCCCATCCCAAATAAATTATCTGTCTTGGACCCTTCTTCAGGTTTCAAGTAGTTTTCTAGCCTCTGACTTTGTTTTATCACTAAGGCAGCTGTGGGGAGACTATTGATATTAGTCATAAAGTAGCTTAAATAAATTAATGATGTTAAAGCTAGATTCTGAAAAGGAAGAGTTCCTCAAGACAATATCACAAATATATATAAATGTAATAAATAAATAAGTTGGCTAGTGGAGCACATCAAAGAATTTCAGATCAGTCTATGCTTTAGAGTCTACAGCCAAGCCTTACCCATCATGAGAAGCTATAGATGGTCTTGAAAGAAATGGATGTGTTTCAACACTTGATCATCCTGGTGTGCTACCAATACCATGGAAGGGAAGCTTTGGTAAAGACAGAATAAGGTAGAAGAGAATGGTTCTTTATAGGCAAAGGTGTCAGACAAACGTGTATCTCCCTATCTTTTCAATCTATGCAAAACATATCATAAGGAAAACTGGATTAGGCTCAGAGAAAGGGGTGAAAATTGGTGCAGGAACATCAGTAATTTACAATATGTAGATAATAAGCTATAGCTGATTTTAAAAGCAATAAATAAATCTTGACAAAAGTGAAACAAAAAAGTGCAAAAGTAGAACTGCAGCTGAACATTAAGAAAACAAAACTTATGACTACAGAAGAATTAAAAAACTTTATTGTAGGCAATGAAGAAATTGAAATTATGAAAGATTTTGCATAACTGGATTCATTCATCAACTCAAAAGGAGTCAACAAATTCAAATAACACTTAGGCTTGGATGGGCAGCAATGACAGAACTAGGAAAAGGCATCAAGTGTTAGAACGTTTCACTGGAGACAAAGACCAACATAGGCCACACCATGGCTTATACCAGAGGCCTGAGTTTACAAGAACCGAGCAGGACTATGAAAGACAGGACATTTTGGAAGGCATTCATTCACAGGGTTACAATAAATCAGAGGTCAGTGGCAGCACCAAAGAACAACAAAATAAACAAAATCTCTTTCATCCCATTGGCTAAATTCAGTTCTGGAGAAACCCTCGGGGGCTTCATTCTAGTGATAAAAAGGACAAAGGGCGAAAGGGAGGCTTCGGCGAATGGGGCGGCATAAAAATGTTTTAATAAATAAATAAATAAAATAAATAAAATAGTGGGGTGAAAATAAAAGAAAAAAATCATCCTGCTTTCAAAGCTCTTGCTGCCAGTCACATAGGTCTTAGGAGAGACATTTCCATCTTTTAGAATTGGGGAACGGGAGCTACACAAAAGTCAAGAAACCTTGAAATGTTTGGTGGTAGGGATAAAGGAGATGGATCCAGGGACAGGGGATGTGGCCTATGGGGAACCCTTGCTTCCAGTAGGGCCAGATGGGGCCTGAGGTTTGTTTTCCTGAAGAAAGCCATCAAGAGAGGTGGGAGGGATTTAAATGAAAGAGAATCACTCACCTCTAGGTGCCTCTACTATTGTTTTCCATCCATGGATGTTCTTGAAATGTATTGCATGTGAATTGATTTATGTATGTTGAACTTGTTTCAAAACATTTTATATGTTAATCCAAGCAAAGGCATTTTGAACATCCATATGCTCTACTCAGAACTAAATCCTCCTAAATTCAGTGGGGCTTACTCTCAGGTAAGTGGATATAAAATTGCAGCTTGAATATAATTGATATAGTTTAAATATTAATGCATATAAAACAGTTACGTAAGTTCTAAATTACAACATAGCACCAGCTTTTAAAATCCACCTTCCTCTTGAGCTCTTTTCAAGTTGAAACAAGTATTTGTAAAATGTTCTTTTTAGAACTAGCCTCATTCAGTAGTCCTAATTTGTTGTCTTGATATTTCTGATTTTAGCAATCAAGCGCTACAAATCTGCTTTTCTGGAACATTTTATATGTAGAGCTTCTCACCTGAATTATTTAGTGTATGCTTTAAAGTAATTACCAGATTCCACATCTGCTCTTTGTGAACTTCAGTCACGTATGGCTGAGTGCACAGAATGAGCCCAAGGTCAAAAAGGTCACTTGTTTTTGATATGAAGCTAATGAGGGGCAAATATCTGTAGAAGTCCAAAAAGGGTTGCTAGGCAACATACCACAAGAATTTGGTCCGTCACGAGGCTTTGGAGCCTCTTTAGTTTGTTTATGTCAAGTACTGTGCCATACCGTTTGACAAACGACAGGCAGGAGAAAAAATATGACACAGAGCAGATGTTGTGATCGCAATTTTCCTTTGTCCTGCTTATAGGAAATTGTTCAAATTGGGTACCCTCCTCAACACAGTTTAGTAAAATGAAACCTGGCCATATGCCAGTTATTACCTTTCCAATTCAGATTGTGCTTGGTTTCGGTCTGACTGACTGACTGACATGGAATTTATGGAATTCTGCTTGGCGTGTGTAGAATGCAAAACAATAGGCCTTTCATCAAAATACAAGGGGCATCATATTCATATCATTAAATGTAAGATATTCTCCTGGTACTGTTTATTGCTATTTTGGGCACTGAGTTTCAATATAGTTTTGTTCTGTATTTGCTTGTGTTTCAAGACAAACTAACACGCACCAGTGA
The DNA here is from genome assembly GCF_004798865.1 of Varanus komodoensis. Lineage (NCBI taxonomy): Eukaryota > Metazoa > Chordata > Lepidosauria > Squamata > Varanidae > Varanus > Varanus komodoensis. The sequence continues at coordinate 26,438,923 of NW_025335268.1, read as the reverse complement.
TCTTTTTTTTTTTCCAACAAAGTAAAATATTAAACATTTCCCACAGTTTCAGGGGTTAGAGGTCACTAGCCTTTTGCTCAGGCACATTCCACAGCCATAGATATCTTAACTGGTTACCTGTTAATGGCACTTTTCAATTTATATGCCTTGAAAAAACTTAATCACAATCCATTATCTGTAAACTGTACTTTGAACTGTGCAGCTTGCTGCTGTTGGTTCAGATAGGGGTTCTCAGAAAGTTTCAGTGTGGTAGTCAACCATTGCAGTTTAGTGCTTTAACCTGATTTCCAGATTCTGTATTCATTATTTGTAAACTTCAATCACATATGATTCAGCATGTGGTATAAGCTTGGAGTTGTAAAGGCAGTCTTCTGATGATAAATGGAATGAGTAGTTTGGACAGAAGAATCAGAAATCTTTACCCTTCTCTGATCTACACATCTCCATTTTCTCCTGACCAAATCCATATTAAAGCAAGCAAACAAACACTTTTGGTACCTGTCAAAAGCAAGTGTCATTGAAAGGAGCTGGGGTGCATGTTTCCATCTTCCCAAGTACCTAGTATCAGAGGAATGGGTGAAAAAGTTTGAAGAAACAGGACTTGGGGGCAAAAACATTTGAAAACCTGGAGATGGGGGGGGGGACACTTACTTACTCTCAGGAACAAAGGTCATTCCAGCTTAGCTTTGATCTGACAGCTTGCCTTTTGACAGCTGAACAAAATGTTTAGATTTTGGCAAAATAAATGCAGCAGATTCCCTATTTGAGGCCATGCCAGGCCATTGTCCAGGGCTGCTACCCCCTCCTACCTTAAGACATTTTCCAGGCAAGGTTATTTATTGTGGTCCTGCAAAGATACACACCTATGCACCTGCACAAGTCTTACTAGAGGAATAATATTAGACCCCAAAATGGAAGTGTGAGAACCCCTTCAGTATGCCGCTTGAGCACTTGGAACAGCTGTCACTGGCTCTCAGTTCAGAGAACTGTTTGCAATGTTTGAAGGAAAACAAGGGGAAGGAGAGAAATCCCGTGGTAAGGCAAAACAAAAGGTCATGATTGTAGTAGGGAGAGGATACAAGGTGGCTTTGGCCACAAAGACCCCTGGAATACAAGCTGGAGGGAAATGAAGGATGGGGAATGACAACTTATGGTGAGAATGAGTATTTGTTGGGACCAGCATGGGTTGCGCACTCAGCAACCAACCTACCATGGCTTATTGTGAGAAGACTGCTGTACTAGATGGACCCTTGGTTGGGTTCCCATGGCTTTTCTTATATTCTTATGGTTGGTGAACTGTGGCCAGAATTTCTTACTATGAGTTAATCCAAGTTCTTACAGATTTAATTATAAAACCTGTAATACAAATTTCTGCAAAAAAGAAAGCATAGCTACATTTTCAAATGCAAGTAATGTGTTTGGATCTATATTAGTTGTAGACTGGTTAATATAAGTGTTTGGGTGGATCAGGTTAACATTAATGATAATCTAAACATTTTGTTCCTTTTTAGTTCTTTTGCTTGAGAAGATAGAGAATGATGATATTCATAACAAAACTTTGAAGATTACAGACTTTGGCTTGGCTAGAGAGTGGCACCGAACAACCAAAATGAGTGCTGCAGGAACTTATGCATGGATGGCACCTGAAGTTATCAAGTCATCCATGTTTTCTAAAGGAAGTGATATCTGGAGGTAATTTTTATTTCAGTATTCTGATTTAAGAAAAAACAAACTTCTGTGTAGCTCAGTTATCTTTGGCACAGCCTTGGTTTGAATGTTTTTTTCCAGATTAACACACAAAGCAGTCTGACTTGTTTAAATGTCAGAAGTATATTTTTAAACAATAGATGCTTTATTTTATTTACTTACAATAGTTCAACCTTCCCCAATCTCATGGCCATCAGAGGCATTTGGACTGCAAATTTCCAGAATTCCCATCCAGCAGGGTCATTGACTGGGAATTCTGGGTGTTGCAGTCCAAATATGTCTGGAAGGCACAAGGTCAGGGAAGGCTGCAATAGGTGAATGCTGCTTTTCAGTCATAATGGTTTTCAAAATGAATCACAGCAATGCAATAAAATTTATGGGCGGATCAAGCTACACTCTCAGTGACAGATCCACAGAATTCTGTGTGTTGTCATGTAAGGTCGTTGTTCTGCTCTCCTCAGAGATAACAGTGGCAGTGAAGTCCTGAGGGGTCCATTTCTTCAGAAGTGTCTCCCCAGTTCAACATGTGTTCCTTCTTCTACTGCTAGTACTGCTCTGGAGAGAAGAAAGCAACACTTCCAGCAGTTGCGGACAGTGAAGGATATAAAGTATTTTCCCTTGGCTTCATGCTAGTGACAAAAGGAGGCCCTAGCAGAAAGAGGGTGGATATAGAAATGTTTATCAGGACTCCCTTTAGTACAAGTGGGGTCCCTATTGTCTGTACAGTTCAGAATATGCCGGTTAACTAAAGACACCCTGTCTGTCTAATGCAAGTAACTGGATTCTTATGCTTCAGTGATGAGACTTGAAATATCCTGAGGAACTTGAGAGTGATTACTGTGGTTTGTGAATTTGTTATACAAGGAAATTAAAATAATGAGCCAAGAGAACTACTCTACTAATTCTACTACTCATATAAATTATGTAAGCTTAGTGGTTTTGCTTAATTTCACTTGTTTTCTATAATTTATTCTGTATTACATTGTTAGTTTTGCATACTTTATGCTGATACAGGGGTGATTCTGATATAACGCTAAGGCATAGTTTAGCATTACAAGAATGAGTCTGTGTGAGTCTCATGCTTCTTTTCTGGTGTGGCTACAAAGAGGAGTTTGGAAGCTTTTAATTCCATTATCAGCCAGTCACAGCTTGCCATGTCATCTAACACAACCAGGAGATGAGAGGGTAATGGGCAGTGCATGAGTTCCCAATAAATAAAGATCATTCTTGTAATACCAAACCGTAGCATCCAGATGCAGCTATAGGGAAACAATAGGGGAATGGATTATGCTCACAGTTAGCCTGTGTCTTCTGAATTCAGCAGGGCATTGTCTGCATAGTTTGAAACACATCTTCACTACCATAACATCAACCTTATTTAAACCAAGTAGAAGGACAACTGGTAATCATAAAAGCTGGGTTCTGTACCTGATTATTTGCTTTTTCAGTACTTTTGATATATTGCCCTGATTATTAGTTTCCCTTGTAATGTAATGCAGAGTAATGTGGTAATTCCTTTGAAACTCCAAATATTTGTTCTTTTATCTTTGAACTCAGAAAAAGAAAATACTGTATAAATCTAATCGATTTAAATCACTAGTCAGTAAGACTAGATTTAAGTCATGGTTTTCTACATAATTTGCATGCATGCCTGCCTTACCTGTAAGCAGAGGAACTTAATTAAAATATTCCAAAGCTGGGTCTTTTTTATGGCCTGCTGCCATTATAGGTTTTCTCCTCCAAGGGAAAGAATAATATGATAAACCTCAGGCTATACACAAAAAGTGTCAAAGACTTGTGAAGTGTTCTGCTCAAAAGGTTTCACTTTGATTTTTACTTTTTGTCCCTTTCTCCTCACATTTGGCTTCTTGTGCAGATCTGTTTCACTCCCACCAATCTTTTTCTATTTACTGAATTTTTAAAAACTTAGCACTTAATAAGTAAGGGCTTGATTTGTACATAGATTTACAAAGGAAGAATGGGATTAAGGTCTTTTCTCAACTCTGTGTATAAATTTTATAACATTTCTGTTGTGAAGAAGAGTCATGTGATCTCTGCAGACACAAACTCATAGTTTTGAGAACTGTAAAGCCAAGCATCTGTAATAATATTTTCTAGGTAGAAAAATGGCCCAATAATTGTACAGGAAGTTCTGGAAGAGCATGACAATTGTGAATAGCTTAATGGGATTCATTTACCAAAAAATGAATTTACAGCCTCATGCTACTTAATTAAAAACTAATTCTTACTTCATGATGAATGTTTGAATTACAATGTATCTTAAATAGAAAACTCTCTTTAGATATATTTCCTCAAAAAGCATTTTATTTAAAAAATCCAATTTAAATTACAAAAGCAATTTAAATTTTAAAAATCCATTTTTTATTTTCTAAAAAATTATTTTTATGTACCCTGATATAAATGTTTGCTGCTAATTTAGGTTTAGCTGTGCTTTTGGTATATTTGCTAGTACTAGTCAGTAGTACATGTTTCATTTGGACACAGAACATTCTTTAGTATTGTTATGTCTCCATTTATTTGGGAACAAGCCCTCTTGACTTTAAAACTTAACACTGTGGGCACAGTTACTTTTGGCACATAAGTTCCCAGAGACTGAATTGCAGTGTATTTGTTCATGGGCAGGAGAAAACGACTCAAGTGTTTCCTAAACAATTTAATTGCAGTTCCCAGTTAACTTCTGTTTTAGCCTGTTTGAGAGTGAACTTCTTTTCTAGTTTATGGAAATTAACCTATTTGTGGTTTCTACAAGATTTCATGTATCTGTCTTTTTTCTTGCATGCTTTTCTTACCTTACAAACGTAAGTATACAAAGATGGAGTTTTAAAAGTGGTTTCAGATAATAATGGAGAATTTGGTTGTACAGTTCTTGTTCGCAGATATTCTCTACATTATTCTCAGGGTCTGTTTTCTAGGGAAATGCTGTGTAGTCTTGCTCTTGAGGGAACCACACCAGGTGTAGTGAGCCCACACCACATGCAACTCCACAGCACATGGACACTCAGTGCACTAAACTGACATGGAAGCCTGTGTGCCTCTTCCATATTATTCCGTCCTTAACCTTGTTGCTCAATGAACAATTGCAAGCATTAAGCTCAGTTTGCAGTGACAGAGAGGAGCAAGCCTGGATTTGAGCCATGCAGGGTGAGCATGGGCCTCTTGTATCTTGAGATGGCCTAGTGTAGTGCCTGCATGCATATGCTGAGCCTTTGTTGTTGGACTGTCCTGAGACTTTTATGTATAGGACAGGCTACAGAAGCTTTAAAATAAATGAATGAATGCATCTGTGTGTGCAGTTCAAGGAGCGAAGGAGAGATTCCATGTTAGAGAATACTGCATTAGATTCAGTGGCTGCCTTTCTGCATATTGCTTTAAACCACTGTGCCCTAATGCTAGCATAATAATGGCTCCAGCTTGTCCATTATTATTCTCTATCATTTTGGCTGTGAATGAAGAATTTTAAAAATATATAAGGTGCGCATGTGTATTGGTTTGCTTGGATACATAATAGTGAGGGAAATACTGCAAACTAGTTCTGCCATGCTCAAGAACTAGAGAACAGAGGTTGCTTTTGTGACATAAGAACTGTTTAGCTGAATGGAGATGCCCTACACTTTAAATTTTTATTTTTATTTATTTATTTAGAAAATTTCTATGCCACCCCATTCGCCGAAGCCTCGGGGTGGCTCACAAATAAATCAGTTAAAATACTATAAATTAACAATATAAAACAAGTTAACAATATAAAATAAGTCGCCCTGGCCAAAGAATAAAATAAATAAATACTATTAACAGTTAAAATGATGCTTGAATAAAAAGGTCTTTGCCTGGCGCCGAAAAACAAATAACGACGGCGCCAGGCAGACCTCTCTGGGGAGCGCATTCCATAGATTGGGCGCCACCGCAGAGAAAGCCCTCCTCCGAGTACTTACCCTCCTAATTTCCTTCATGAAGGGTTCCCGGAGAAGGGCCTCTCCCGCTGAACTCGGGGCAGGCAGGCATATATGGACGTAAGTGCTCCTTCAGGTAACCAGGTAAATGAGACAACTGCCTTCAAATGAAAGTGTAGATACAGTAATAAATTACCTGTAGGTCTATTTAATTTTACTTTATGCAGGTTAAAAAGCTTGAGGGAAGGTTTGGATCAATAGTAATTACTCAGTTCTTTATTCTGGGTGTCCTTCTCTGACTTTCTGCATGGTACTAGCTTCTAGAAATAAATATGCTGAAACCACCTATTCTTCATGAAATCCTTCTATGTTTATGTGGAATTGACTTCCAAATAACCGATCTATGGTTGTAACACATTTCATTTTGCTACAAGCATGTGTAGCATCACAACCAGTGTTGTAAGGATAGAGAGCATTTTGAAGAACAGTCTCTGTTGTGGTGTTTGTGGATGCATTCCTTTCTGTCCAAAAGTACTTTCTATGCAGGTTACTGCTATTTCTTTTTCTTTTGCCCTTCAGTAAGCCATATGTCAACATTAAGGAAGCAAATTTAACTGTTTAACAATTTATTTATAGTTATGGCGTTTTGCTGTGGGAACTGCTTACGGGAGAAGTTCCTTATCGTGGCATTGATGGTCTTGCTGTGGCTTACGGCGTTGCTGTCAATAAGCTTACTTTGCCCATTCCATCCACCTGTCCTGAACCATTTGCTAAACTAATGAAAGGTACTTGTGCTGCTTATTAAAAACAGTTGCTATAAGGTTACTTGCATGTTGTCTATGATATATGTTAAGTTTTCAGTTTCAGCATTTCATCTGATACGGTGCTAACTTCTATTCAGAGATAGAAAGCATTGGTTTTCCATTTCATTGCAGTTCTGTACTAAAAATATGTTAACACATTCAGCACTGGAACATAAAGCTGCATACATCTTTGGAAGTGCGTGCTTGCTTATTCACTCAATTATATTCTGTTCTTCTATCAAAGGAGCTCAGAATAGTAGTGGAGCTTCAGATTAAGCTACGATGTGGTTTAGGTTGAGAGAGACACTGACGCCTAAAGTCACCTTGTGATTCCACAGCTGACCAAGGAATCAAGATGGTTAACCCCATCCAATCTCAGCATTGTAGCTAGTGCATTAATTGCCCTTTATAGCAAATGCCTAATCCCTAAAACTGTGATGATGGACTAGAAAATATATTAACAATGCTTGGTGAGATCTTGCAATGCTCATGGACCACCTGGCTTGGCATCCAATTACCTTGACTATTGTGGTTAAAATATCAATCAACAGTGACATAAAAAGCAGCCTTCAGTTATCCTTGCCTGTTCCTTTTCCTTTTAAAAGCTGACGTTTTTGCTCATTCCTACATTGAAAAATTCATATGAGGAAAAAGTATCTCTTGTGTGCCACCCTTTCTTAACACAGCACCAGATCCTATATTGACCAAGGGACAGAAAGCATATAGCAGGGCATATAGCAAGGCCTGGGATTTTGCATTGGGATTTTTTCACATGGCAGATTGTGTGTGGCCTGGGTTTTTTAATGCACATGGTGGATATATGGTGAATCAACTTTATTTTCTTCTATTCCTTTTTGAAAATGAATAGATCACAGAATGGCTATCTATCTTGCACACACTGATCCATGTGTATACCAAGTCACATGCCACCTTTCATGTAAAGTTCCATACACTCCCAGCATTGTGCCCTAGTGTATATAGTAAAAAGTCCTAGTCATTGCAATCTGAACAAAACTATCAAGGAAGTACTGTGTTAATTTTTATGAGATTTACATAGGAACAGTTCCAAGCAAAAAGGAAAAATGGTGCAGGTATGTATTTTTTTCAAAGTTAAACATTAATAGTTTAAAATTTTTGTAAACTGTTTTAGAGTCAAGTAGTTCTCCCTATTCTTCTGACTGATGTAATTGATGAATTTTAGAGTGCTGGGCGCAGGATCCTCATATCAGACCATCATTCACCTTGATTCTTGAGCAACTTACTGCTATTGAAAGCGCTGTGATGACTGAAATGCCTCAGGAATCTTTCCATTCCATGCAAGATGACTGGAAACTGGAAATCCAACAGATTTTTGATGAATTAAGAACCAAGGAAAACGTGAGTTCTAAAGACTGTGGTGCTTTCTGTGCTTCAATACAGCATCAAATTGTAATTGTACTTACCTCTTTTAAATTGCTGTGTTTAGTTTGTTTTCATTTCTTGTTCATCATCATCATGGTTTGAACAATTACTTCCCATTCTTAAAGCAGTTTTCTTAAGAACTAATGTGAGAATAACAGATCCAGATGTCTTGTATAGTATGGCTCCTGTCTATTTTCCTATGACACTTACTTGGGGTGTATCCCATTTCTTATTCTCTTAAAACTATGTAGGATGTTCAAATGTGGCTAGCCCTCATGGGTCATGAAAGCTTTAAGGAACATCCTGAAAGATGAATGTCATCTGTTCAACATAATTTGAAGCTCTAGACTGGCTGCCTTGTTTCTTGCAACTGGACAGGCATCTGAGAGGGATGGTTTGACTCCATGTCCTGCACTGAGCAGGGGGTTGGACCTGATGGCCTTCATGGCCCCTTCTAGCTATTCGATGATTATGTGATATGCTGTGTTGACTGCACTGACACCCATTTGCACATCACAGTGGCAAACTGTAGGTTAGTTAACCCACAATTTGTAGGGACACATGCCACCTGTGAGTCACTTCAAAATACTGTAAACAGCCTTTGATTGGAAGTTGTCAGTATGCCATGTGCACTTGACGAATTGGTTGTTTAGCCCTTAAATCTAAAGAGTTAATCCATAACTTAGTCCCTAGTCAATACATTGGCTCAGGTTTGCACATCACAGTGATATTCTCTGATCTCACTGGTTGCATATAGCATGTGTCCAGGGTTAACCCACAGCTTGCTGGCATGATTTGTGTGAACTGGCCCAAGGAGAGCCTTATTTTGTCTATTAGTATATTGGGGAAAAAGAAGGTCAATAATTTTGTAGAATTCATTTGTTAATTTGATAGCAGTGTACTTTTGTCGGTGTCTGAAATTGAACAGAACACATTCCTAAGCCATTTTTGGTATGTTTTATAAAGGAAGTTAAATCTAAGGTAATTCTATGTTCCAGCATGTCCTTCAATATTTAAATATATTTATATTTAATTGATTAAAAACCAGAACAAGTATTTGGTAGACGATTTAGAGACAAAAAGTTATAAAATTAAAGTTATACTTTAATTTTTTCATGTTCGTGGACTAATCTATGAATATTCAACAGATGTAGATTCATGGATATGAAGGTTCCTTAAAGAAACAGTGGAAAACATTAATTACAACAGAAGGCTTCAGGCTGAGGCACACATAAAGAAAATCTAATATTCTTGTGATAGGACTGTTTATAGTGACTTTAGTTGCAATGAATTGCCAAACAAAAGTTAATTTTTAACAAAGGGGGAACTTATTCACGTGCCTCACATTTTTCAGCATATGTACAACATACCAAGTTAACAACTTGCCATTCACAATTTTTAATGGGAAGCTCATTAAACTATCCCCTAGTTGTCTTTGATTCTCTACAATTAAAATATTTTATTTAGGAAGAGGAAGAAAGCCTTTGGGGCAGTGACCTGCCTGTTGGATTTTAGTTAATTGGTACACTGTTGAAAGCTGCCATTTTCTGCTTTAGTATAGGCCAAAGGAAAAATTGTGTCCACTTCCTAAAATAATCATTTGAAGGCATAATTTTGGAACTGTTATGGAGGCTAATAACAAACCCCACTGAAAGAAACAATATGACAATATTTCTGTCTTCTTCTTGATCCATCAAAGCCTACTCAGATTATTTGAAAATAGAAGGCACTTGTCTTTGTATAAACAAAATACTGTTAACCAGTTTTATTCTTTTTAAAATAGCACATATATAAGAAAGAGAAATAGAGAAGGGGAAGGGAGAGAGTTGTGGAGATGTAGTTTGTCTTCCTCTTATTTGATAAGTTGCCTGATATGCAGTCCATGAAGACTTTGCATGATTTTATCACAAGGCAGAAAACAGTGTCCTATCCAGTATTTCTGTAACTCTTGCTAGGAGTTGAGATCACGAGAAGAAGAGTTAACAAGAGCTGCTCTTCATCAGAAGTCTCAGGAAGAGTTGCTGAAACGGCGTGAGCAACAGCTAGCAGAGCGGGAGATTGATGTACTGGAAAGAGAACTAAATATTTTGATATTCCAGTTAAATCAAGAGAAGCCCAATGTGAAGAAGAGAAAGGGAAAGTTCAAGAAAAGCCGATTAAAACTTAAAGATGGGCATAGAATTAGTCTGCCTTCAGGTTTGTTTTTCTGTTTTCCTTCCTCTCATCTTGTATTTAGGAAGGCTAGTGAATTTGGTGTTTTGAATTCCCTAGCTGAAAGTTTCAGAAATTATCATTACTGTTAATTTCAAGTCTGTCATTATCTGATGCTTAACAACAGGGTACACTATTAGTGATATGGTGGAAATAGGTAATGTTTTGTAGAATGCTTGTGTGTTTAGTTTAGAGTTCTTATGCTATTAGTTGACTATAGTACCTCAAACCATGTTTTTCTCACACTTAATGGGCTTTTTAAAATATAACTGTGCTTTTTAAAATACAACTGTGGGCAACATGGATAATAATGCACCATGTCAAGTTTTAGTCTTGCTGTGGTGAAGTAAACTTTTTGGTGGTATTTCTATTATTTATTTAGAAGTGGCCTATCCGACCTCGAGTGCTTCTTGAGCTTGAGGTTTTTATACCCTTAACATTTCAAGGCTGTATCATTTTGGCTGCATTTGTACATCATGCTAAGTCACCCTGCAAATAAGCCATGGTTGCTTGTTTGTGAAACAGTCCTTGGTGCATCCGACACACATTCAGGCTGACCACAGGTTCTTCCATTCATTCCCGCCTGGTATGCCAGCCAGTTCCCAGTTCAGACAATGTTGCAGCAGAACATGCCTCCCCTCCCCTTTTCTATCCCAAATGCTACTCTTTTTCATTTCTGCTTCCCCCCATGCTCCTCACTTTTCTTCAGAGCCTCAGAAGTGTGTCATTGGGATGTTGTTTTGAGGGGTTTTATATGTTTGTTTTTCAGATGCAGAAAACTGTGCAGATATGTGAGCCTTTTAAAAAAACTGTCTGTGGTCTTTTGCAAGTAGAACTGTATGCTTACGGTTTTCTAGTATATTTATTCACGTCTGGTTAATGTCTTTGTTAGTTTGGGTTGTCAAAGAGTACAGCAAAGTGTTGTAGGTAACAGACTGACAATGTAAGACTGCAGATATGCCAATTTGAAGAAGAGGGGAAAATAGGTATACTGAAAAGGAACTGGCAACACAACAGCTCTCTTAGCAATGTAATCTTCTTGATTTTTATCGAACTACTCATTCTCTGTGTTGTCCACATTTTCAACAATTCCTCTGGGCATCCAGATGCTTAAGAAAGTTGAGAAATTACCCTCCTCCCCCTTTTAAACCTGGTCTTTCCCCACTCATGTTGCTTATTTATCTGCCTTTTCAGGGTTTTGTTTTTCATTTGTTTTAAGAATGGTTGGGCAACCTCAGTAGTAACTGTTCTGAAAAGGAGCCTCAAAAAGGGGAAAATTAAAATTTTGCCTTTCTGGAGTAGCTTGAGACAACAATGTATTTTTATTGTGCAATAAAAAAACAAATCCAAACTACTCCATTAGAGAATGAAAAAAAAAGAAAGAAAGAAAAAGAAGAAAATAAAACCACTATTTTAAATTAAATTTTGAAAGATCCCTAACACTATTTAAATATATATTGCAACCCTAGATATTAGTATCTAACGGAACATGCTATAAAATTATGCATAGACTTCCACAAAGGCAGCCCAAATATCCATATGTTTATCTGTTTGTAGATTATGTATAAATGCCACCCATTCAATAATTGAACATTTTATTAAATCCATCGTCTATAGCATTACATTTATCCTGTAATAGTACTCTTTTAGCTGTCAAAATACCACATAAAATCCATTTATATTGACCTTGCTTTAAATTCCAGGAGTTTCAGAAGAACATTTGTACCCTTAAACATTACAGAACTTTCAATCTCAAGATCTATCTGAATTATTTTATGTTATATTAGTCACAAAGTTGCACCTCTTTCCAAAAGCAAACTGTCATTAGACATTGTCAAAACATATGGAGAAGCATTAGCAGCATTATACCTCCAAGAATGCCCAAGGAATTGTCAAAAAATTAAGTTGGCCAATTTAATTAAGCCCTTATTCTAGATGTCCAATATACACAAAACATCAATTTTTACTGAATTAAGTATAACCTAAGTTCCATGACTTGTATCTCCTGTAGAAGAGTTAATACTGAAGAACTCCTTTGAATGGGTAAAATAGAGTGCTCCAGTTCATTTTTCTATTCTTAGCTGAGACCTGGTACTTCATATTTATTCACTGACAATAAATAGTTATACAAATGAATTGTAGAATGTAGCTGTTCAGCCTCAATCAGTGCTCTCAAATACACAAGGCAGCTTTGAAACTATTAAAGCAGCAGGTTGAGTCTAGATTGTAACCAATGTTTCAATCACACATTTTGCCATGCAGTCGTAGCCGGCAATTTATATTTAGTGTGCAAAGTAGAAAATGGTAAACAAAATATTGTCAGGACTGACAGGTCGAACTAAAGTAAAAATCAGCCTGTGCATCCAAGTTAGCCAAAGAAATGTTTTCTTGCCAATTTGACAATCAGAATCTCCCCATAAAGGTAGTTTTGCTTGTGAAATGTCAGCTGATGTGAAAATGTATGCCACAGTTTCCAGCTGCCACAACAGGAGGATGCAGGTTATTTCATCTGGTAAGATGAAAATACAGTCCACTTGGGAAGAGGATCCAGAAATGAATATTCCAGAACTGACAAAAAAGAGCATTCCAATCTAAGTGGAAAAGACCAAAATATACTGAGCCAATAGTCCTGATTGTCTAAGGAAAGATTGGGGAGGCCAAATCAGAGGACGTATTGAAATATGAAGGGCATGGGGAACTCCTAGTTCAACACTTGAATTCAAAAGGTCATGTTACCACCCTGTTTTGACTCACTCTGCATGTTTACTTTTACTGGCTATTTTCATTTGACAGCTTGGGAACTTTCACAAATTAGCATATATGCAATCTTGTTTTGTCAGTTTCCATCTAAGTTAACAACCGCAGCAGTATCTTTCCTTCGACAGCTGAAATTACCATGGGCATCAACCAGGCAAGACTACATATATTAGACAGCCATGAGGATGCTTACATCTATGTAAATAGATTTTTAAAAACCATGATGATATTTTCACACATCTCTGGGGTTGAAAAAGGTTGGTAAACCAGTGGCAGTCACTCCAAAGTGCTGGCTGGACATCAGTGGAGAAGTTGTTGCTGCCCGTAACACAGGCAAGACTCCGAAGAATGGCAGGGAGGACTTTAGATGTAGTGTTAGATTTTCAGCTTATGCTTACATTTTAAAAACTGCCTATCACTGTGTAAAGTATTACGTAAAGTTATATGATAGTCTTATGATAGTCTGAGTCTTTGGATTTTATTTAGAGCACTGAAACTTAACATGTTCTTTTCTTTCTACTAGATTTTCAGCATAAGATAACAGTGCAAGCTTCCCCAAATTTAGATAAACGAAGAAGTTTAAACAGTAACAGCTCTAGTCCACCAAGTAGCCCCCCAATTATTCCCCGTCTTCGAGCTATACAGTGTAAGTCAAAATAATTTTGTCATATTGTATGTATCTTGATTCTCTTGGATTATCTTATTCTTGTCATTTGCAGCAGATTTTTATTTGATTGCAGTTGCAGTCCTAAATGCATATTTAGACTGAAAAAAGTGTACCGTTCCCAGCATGGTTCATGCTAGGAGTTTTAGGACTTTTTTCTTTCCAGATATGAATGGAATTGTACCCTTTCTTACTTGGAAATAAGTTCCACTGAATCAATTCCTTCTGAGTAAATATATATAGTATTGATCTATAAAATGTTACTTGATAGTAACATGGTAGTAATTCAAAGGAGGTGAATTGTCTTGCAAGAAAAATAATGAACAATCATGATTAATAGAGTTAATTTTAGATTTATTTTTAAAGTTTGTAGTTTTAATAGTAGACTGTGGTTAGCATTAATCATGTGTCATGCTAATGTTAGCATAACCCAAATCATTTTTGAGTTTCCAGGCCAAAGTGGTTTAGAGCTGTTTTTCTGTTTTAATTTTCTGCCTGTTTCTTACTCCTGTCCCTCAAAGTATATTGGCTTCTTGACATGGAAAATTGGCTATAATGCTGGTCATTCAGTGCAGACATGCCAAAGTAATGGCACCTTGGATTTATAAATGCACTTCAAACCATGGCTTCTAGTTTGCCAGGCATTTGCAAACCATTATTTAACAGTGCAGGCCACATGATGTCTGAACTGCACCTAAAACTGACTATGACAAAGAGGATGAATTACAGAAAAGAGAGGAAGGACTGGAAAAAATGGGTGAATGCTCTGCTTCTGTTACCTTAATCATTTGTACAAATCTTTGAGAATCTATTCAGATAAGTCATCTTAACTTATGTGCTGACAGTATATTGTTTTTGTCTGAGTTACATAAGAAGTTACTAGTGTACACTTAGTACAGTAGAGCTTGGAAATGGCAAAATTCAGTAATGATGTACAAGAAAGGCAAAGGGCACAGTTAATAGCAGAGCAGATAAGAAACAACTAGAAATCAATCATAAAATGTTATTTGCTTTTAAAATTGCATCAAAACTCAAGCTATTTCTTCAGCCAAGAGTTTTGGATGCAAACTCTAGATGGCATGTAAGTATTACCGCATCTAGCACGAGAAAATTGTCTTCATCTGCGAAGTGGGTAAACATCTCAGTTATGTACCTCCTATAGCTGTTGCTTGTGCTTGCTCCAACATTTGTTCCACTCATGCTGGTAGGACTGCTAACAAAACACACAGCTACTAGCGGAATTTATTTATTTAATTTATTTATTTAAAATGTTTCTATGCCGCCCTCATCGCAACAAAGCCTCGGGACGGCTCACAACATTCATTAAAAAAATTACTATTAATAATTTAAAAACTGGTACCATCTCGGCTATATATATTAAAATCTATAAATACAATAATAATAAATTAACAGTTAAAATAACTTTTAAAAAGGTCTTGGCCTGGTGCCGAAAAGCAAATAACGACGGCACCAGGTGGACCTCTCTGGGGAGCGCATTCCATAGGTGGGGTGCCACTGCAGAGAAGGCCCTCCTCCGGGTACTCACCCTCCTAATATCATTCACGGAGGGTTCCCGGAGAAGGGCATCCGCTGCCGATCGTAGGGGGCGGGAGGGCATATATGGAATGCCAGTTATTGTATTTTTTCTGCCATTATGTTGGATATCTGCTAGCCAGGATAGCTACATAGAATTTCTACAGTTCCAAGTACCAGATAATGACAATGAACAGTTGTAAAGAATTGTGAAATGGTCTGCATAGGCAGAATTAAAGTTCTGGATCTAACACTTGTCCAAGTATAAAACTGGGCTTTCTGCAAGTAATAAAGCTTTGCGCTAACAGAGTGACATCATTGGACAACAAGTCTGTGCTTTACTATCATGATTTAACTGACCTTGTACGATTGGGAGTATTGGTTTTATTTTTAAAGAAACATTTAAAAATAATAGATTCCTAAATATGTCTTAGGAACGACTGAAAAATGCATGGGTAGTGTTGACTGGAATGTAGCTAGAGTTTTTTAGTGATGTGGGGAGAGAGACAGAGAGAACAGACTGTTACATTAAGCGTATATACAAGCATTTTCCCATTACACTGAGTCCCTAATGCTGGTTAATTATTCAGTATCTTCTGTTTGAGGGTAATAAATTATCACTCCTGTTTCCCAGAACTGAAAGGGACTATTGTCTGTCAGTTTTTCAACCTGGATGCCTTGTAAACAAAAGATTATTTTCTTCTCTTTGAACACCATTTTCTTAATCCTTGTTTCCATTATCTTCTGTTCTTACCGAGTTAATAGATAAAGCTGAAGGAGGGTTCTTACAGACATTAAAATTTGTGTACTTACTGGGAAAGAGGTTGAAATTATTTTTCTACACATTTTTCTTCTGGAGTTTCATCCAATCATGGCACACATCTGTTGCGATTCCTGTGCTTCATTGCATGTAGGCTTCGTACGGCATAGCAACAGCTCATAAACAATAGCTGTTCTCAGTTCAACAGCCTAACCTTCCCTGTTTTTCAGTGCAGTTTTGTGACCAAGATGTTACACTGGCTTAAATCACACTTCATGCCTATGGTTTGACATGATGTCCACATTGACTGCCACATAATACACAGTGATATCACACAGTTTCAGCAGCCATTGTCTGCAACCCTGTACAGTGTTTTGTCACTGTTGTCATTCTTAGGCTTTGGCTATAATTCAGCCATGCATATTTGTTCTTCTGTTTCTAACATGTATTTAATCTCTCTCTGCTTTGGGACATATAGCAGGCATTTTCAGTAGTGGCATTTACTTAATACCAGGTTGAGGTGCAACTTGGTGTTTTTATCAATATTCTTTAATTGTTTCTTTAGTGATATCCAAAACAGATCCACATACTGCTAATGGGCAAAGAAACAGTATTTATGTGTACCAGCAAGATGTAGATATCACAAGCGAATATGAACTTCCCAGTGGGGTTAAGAAAAAAGGCAAGACTACATTAAATCATACATGGTGTTGGTTATTTTAATTTCTTGGCTAATTTTGTATGAAGTGACAACCTGAACACTTACTTGGATATCCATTACAGATATTATATATTGGATTAGTACAAATACATAACTACTAATACATTAATCATAATTTTCTTCTGTTCAGTTGTATCATAAAAGGAATTGCTGTACAAATATATCTGATGTAAGTGTTTAGCATCTATAACTTGACTAAATTTATCTAAATATAAAGAAAAAATTGAAAGCATGAGAAGGAATCAGTAACTTTCTGTTGATTGATTTAATTTCTTTTCTTTCCCTCCTTAATAGATTAAATATTTCTTTGCCTGCTAAATGTGGTGATCTTTTTATCTGCCCTTCAGTGGGAGAAAATAATCTTTTTCACGGTGACAATGTCAGAGCAGGTTGTATTTTGAGAGATGCATTTTCATAAGTTTTGCTTATGAAAGAACTTCTATTGAGTTCTTTCATCTTTCTGCAGTAACCTCAGATGAAAGTAACAGAACATGGGGAAGAAGCACAACTTGTCATCAGGAAGAATTTGAAGAAGTGAAACGAAGTTTTAAAAAGAAAGGTTGTACGTGGGGACCAAACTCAGTTCAAACAAAAGAGCGTACTGAATGTAAAGAAAGGTATGGTGGCTATGTGATCAGGAAAATATGATACAAAGTGCACATAATAGTTATTGAATCTATTTATTATCATTCATAGGTGTGTGTGTGTGTGTGTGGGGTAGCAATATGAAGATGCAGGAATCAGTAGAACTCAATGGATTGGCAAGTGAATGCAATGACATCTTCTGAATGGCAGTTTTGTCTTTTGTGTCAAAATGAGTATGTTCAATGAGGGAAATCCTTTAGTCAAACAACTAAGCAGATTGGAAGAAAACAAGTCATTTCAGCTATTTGTCCAAGTATTAGCCTTTTAATACTTGCTAAGCAAAAAATGCTCTAAAGGTGGGGAGGTGGGTCTAGGGAGACAGTATATATTGATGCCCTGCTTAACCTTTAGCTCACTGGATAGACAAGGTGCTCTGTGCTTGATCAGTCAGTTGTACAGGAGTTTCCCCCCAGTGCTCAGATTGTCTGTGAATGGTTTCTGTGAGCTAGCTGTAGGACTGTCCGATTCCTGTGACCTTAGTATGGTTTAAATATGAGAAACAGGCGAGTCCACTGTTTAGTCAGGCATCAGTGTTTATTGGGATATTTGCAGATCTTTTAAAACATGACAACTCAGTGCCATGGCACATCATTTACATTAAGTTTTAAGAAAAAAAGGAAGGCATTGAACACTTTTAATATAGGCTGTATCCTGAATTAAATTAAATTTAAATTTAAATGAATGAAAGAGCTCCTTCTGACTGGTTCATATGACACAACAGCCTACCGTGGTTTAATTTACCTGCGGGAGCTGTCAGGTTGTGCTAAGTGCCCATGGGTGCCATATTGCGTGGCACTGACAGGCATCTGGCTTGCCATGTTGTGTGAAGCTCATCAGTATTATGCAACAGCCCCTATGGGTGATTAACTCATGGGGATCCATCATGTTGTACAAACAGACCCCCTGTCTTTGGAAGCAACTCCAATCCAGCAGAAGCTTCCACTGGAGGAAGAGGACTGGAGAGGTACTTTTCATTGATTTTCCTTGCACTTCTGTAGCCCCTTGTGCCACTCCCTCCCCTATATACTGTTCCTAACTCTTTGAATCAGTTTTCTGGAGTACCAGATAGGAGGTGCAATTGGAAAAAAAAGTTTCTTCCCTTTTCTACTGGAGAGAACATCCCATAAGTCAAATTCCTCTGAGAGGATCCGCCTACCAGCAGTATATTAGGATCCAAGCTATTCTAATTTTAGCATGCCTGATGAGCTGTGGACATATATTTGTTTGTTTTCTACAGAAAGTTACATGAAATCAGTTAAATACAGCTTAAATTTCAGATTTTACAAATATCGCATCCATTCCAGATGCACAGGTTTATTGCTGTTTGCTTTGATTAATGGCAATAGGCTGCTCAAAGGGTATGTTCACACATCACACTACCCTACTCTGGCACTGAACTACTGTGAGTTGACTTTGATGCAAAACCCCCCCCACAGATTCTTGGGTTGTTGGCCCCCCCACCCCCAGTTCTCCTGCAGGTATTTTAGTGGATACCACGAGATGAGTGAGCCATGCCTTCCATCCTTGCCACCATTATTTTGCAACTTTTTACTCATTTAAACTTTTTCTTATTTGTTGGGGTCAGATGGTGAATGCTGACTTTCAAACCAACTTTCACAATCCCCTTTTTGCCAGCTATTGGCAGTTCCTTCAAAGTGCCCCAGTGGCACAGATGCGCACGCACGCACGCACACACGCACACATATTTTGGTTTGTATTGTTTTATTAGCTGTAGTTGCACAACTGAACTTTCAAAGGTGCACTACTGCAATGATTTGAAGCTCCACCTGGGGCAATGTCCTGGGAATAGGTTCGCTTTTGCCCCATTTGGTTTTCTTAACAGCCTTCAAAAGATGAGCTGCCACAAAACCCCAAGGGCAAGTGTTATCTTTAGCTGCAAAAAGCTGTTCGGTGGATTTATGCTCCCCCTGCAACAATTTTTTCATCCTTTGCACTAAGCATATATGTCTGTGTATGTCCCAGTCCACCCCCCTTCCTCCATCTCACGCTTAAGACCCCTGTTTTAGGAGGAGCCAGAGTTTTGACAGTTAGCTTTCAGAACTCATTTTTCCTTTGAAAAGGGGAGTGGTACATTTTCAGTTTCTTGAGCCTAAGCTTGGAACAAGTACAAAATGTTTATCCTTGTGGGAACTAAGGGATAAAAACAATGATGAGGATGTTGTTGTGAAGGGGCACAAGTCTGCCAAAGTACCCATTTTCATGGCTAAAGATTACTTGTAACTTGCATTTTTCTTGACTGTTTTCCTTCTGACAACTGTCAAGGAAAAATGAGGAGAGTGTTTGGAGCTTCTTCCATTGTCTGAACTGAAGCTTCAGCACTCCATAGTAACACAACTCCAAAAGTATGCAGTTGTGCAACTGTGGCTAAACAGTTCTGTCTGTCTGTCTGTCTTTCTTTGAAAGGCTGAACAACTATGAGAATACCTTGCAACATGCTGCTTGGGCACTTTGAAGGGACTGCTCATAGCTGATGAAATGAGGATGATGAAAGCCAGCTTTCATGATCTTCTACCCAAAAATGTTAAAGGGGGGATAAACCACTGTGAGCCCAAAATGGCCGGTAGGGGGAAGAGGAAGCCAGTGCTAGATGTACTTAGGTACCACTTAGGCATAGCTGGCACTCACTCAAGTGCTCCATTGCAAGAGTAGAAAGGGGTTTATGCCAGTCTTGCCGTAGGACTGAGTTCAGATAACATGAAAATCCATCATTGGTACATTATTGGTGCAATAACACCTTCAGCATCCTAAGGATTGTCAGGGTGGTTTGTTCCCACACAAGCTACTCTGGGGAAATGGGTCTGGATTCATACAAGGCAACCTACAACCACTTTGTCATCACATGTGAACCCTGTCATCCTGAAAAGCATAGCTTTGATTTTGTATGTATTTCATTCAGGAACTGTGGAATACCTTTGTTGCCCCTTTTTCATGTCATTTCTATTCCTGGTTCAGAAAAAAAAATCCTTGTCATGCACTCTGAATAAAATTTCATTTAAGTTTGTGCTAAAAAAAGAAAAAAGCAGTAAGATTAAATCAGTGGCCAAAACTAGAATCTAACCAGGCTGTTTTATTATGAACGTTTTAAAATCATAGAACAAAGAAACAGAACAAGTCAGAAGGGGTCTCCTGGGCCATCAAGTCTGTCTCCTGATTCCAGCTGGCTCTGCTCATGACATGCCTACCATCTTAGAAATATGTTTTAATATTAGTCCTTAGGTTTCGGTATCTTACTATGTACAAATAGTTTCTTTTTAGTTTTCTTTCTCTTTCTCCTGACCTGTGGTCTGGAGACTATATAATAGGTTATCCGGGACTGTATCAATGGCTATAACTGTTCTGGGACTATGCGGAATCTCTTCTTAGATTTAGGTTTCTTACTACATCAGTAGAGCCATGGCATCTGTGTGAAAAGAATGATTTCCTTCATATCAAAGACTTGTTCTGATTTCAGAGTAAGACCCCTCTCAGATGGCAGTAGTCCTTGGTCAACACTTTTGATGAAGAATCAAAAAGGTGTCCCATTAGCTTCTTTGTTCATGGACCAAGGTGAGTGTATTTATAGCTTTAAAAAGGAAATGATGTTTTCTCAGGATCTAGTATAGATTAACACCCAAAATGAATTGCTTTCAGGGTGCTTCAGTTCACTCATGCTTTGACCTTTCTGCACATAACAATACATGCACCTGAACTCCACAAAGCTTAAGAGTATATGGTGGGATGGGGGGCTTATGCTCTTGAATTTGGCATCACTTATTGCATTGCCAGTCTGATCAGTTCCCTATCTTGCGAAGTAATGAAATATAAGCTCCTGTCTCACCTTACAAATCACTTGATCTATGTTGATAAGTGATAAGTTCCAAACATACTACAGCATTCTCTCACATCTGAGTGAATTAATGGAAAAGAAGCCAACAGTCACTCCATTAACTTGGGTGATAGAACTTTGTACTTATAAGAGTGATTGGAAGGTCTAAAAAGGAATTTCCTATGAGATATAAGGAGCCATGTTGTTCAGAGAAAAATATCATGTTCCAACTTTTCTCATGGTGTCAGATGTAGCTATTACAAGTCCTGATCCAGGTAGACTTGCCCTGACCCTGGGATCCTTTGAATGGAAACATTTGAGATTAAACATGAAGTCTCAGATACAAATCATAAGATACTGTTTGGTTACATGTGTTATTCAACAGAATGTGCAAAGGCATTTAAAAAAAAAGGGAACCCCAAAACAGCACAAAAGGTCAAGCCAGTGAGATAGTTCACACATCACAGCATCACATTGTGGATTAACCCATGATTTTCAGGGACCTGTGGAATGTGTGAACTGCACTTGAGCTGCTTCTAATTTGAATAATCACAGTATTCTAATTTTCCATGCAAAATTTACCATTTTATGAAATGTATTTTTCATAAAATCAGTTAGTAACATAATGCATAAATACCACCCAAGTTAAATTGCACAACTGGAATAGGTATAATTACTAGTAAAATCTGAAATTGTAATCAACATTTCACACGTGACTATCGTTAAACTAGTTTGAATTTATGCCCCCTTTTTAGGTTGGCAGTACAACATCTGAACCCAAACACTTTCGGTTGCTTATAGGTTATAGAACCTAGAACTAAGCCAACAAAAATCATAGGTTAACCCATAAATAGCTCACAGTGTCTGGGTTGAGACATCCTGCTAACAACTCATCCAAACTGGAAATGACTCACGTGCAGCTTGCGTGCTCCACAATTTGTTGCAAACTAGGTCACTATACAGCCAGCAGCCTCATTGTGAAAAACATTAAATTCAACTTAATCCACCATCAGCCTTTGCTAAAGAAGTACAGTGGGTTGCCAGCTCAGAAAACAATTGCTGCTTTGTTGTAACAGGTTAAGTATTTCCTCTTAAAGCAAAAAGGGTATGTGATGTACAGTGATCTCTCCTTTAATTCTTGGTGAATACATATCACAACTATGCAGATATATTGCAACTCTTAAGAAGTCTATAATTTCATATTGGTAATGAATAAAATTGAATTTTACATTTGAATATAAATACTAGAAAACTGTTGTGTCTGTACAGAGCAGAAACTTTCCTCCGAAGGTCTGGATACTAAGCGACCAAAGCAGTTAAAATTGCCAAATCAGGCCTACGTTGATCTACCTCTTTGGAAGGATGACCAAGGACTAAATTCTGCAGAACAAGAGAGTTTCGATGAAGCAAATTCTGCAAGTTCTGCAAATAGCACTCCACAAATGACCCCTACAAACAGTCTTGGTAGAACAGTGCAGAAAAATAAAACTGAATCTGTGTTATATGGGTGTGCTGTCCTTCTTGCATCCATAGCTCTGGGCTTGGATATCCGCGAGCTAAACAGATCGCAGGTTCCAGATGAAGCCCTGCCCAAGGAAGAAAAGAAAAAGCGTGATGGACTCTTCCAGCGAGCTTCTAAGTTTCGAAGAAGTGCAAGCCCTGTGAGGCTGCAGGCCAAAAAAGAGGAGACACACATCCCTTCACTCTGTCCTTCTGCAAGTACTGTGAATCTTCTGTCTATGTCTTCTGTTTCCACGAAATGCCTCCTTCAGTCTGATAGCGAAGATACAGTTGTGAACATACCACGCAATAACAAAGATGTACCTGCTGAGCAATATTTGTCTGAAAGCCATGTAAGCAAAAGAGGACACTTGGTCAAAGATGATCTTGCTATCGCTTCTAGTTTGCCGTCTCCCAGTGTTCCTCTGAAGCAAAAAACTCAGTGTATGGCAAATGCTTCTTCCTCAAAAGGGAGAGTTTGGAGTCACAGGCGGACCATGTCAGATGGAAATCCATGTCAGTCTACAAGTGAGTAAAAAAAAAGTTCCATAATTGTGTTTGTTTTGTCTGTAATTACTAATTACAGGGAGTCCCTGGGTTCAAATGAATTCTGTTCCTGAGAAAAAAGAAATTCCTCTTGAAGTCAAATTTTTAAGTCAAATCATGTATATTCAGCCTTCCACATTCATGGGGGTTAGGGGCATGAAAAGTGTAAAAACCACAAATATTTCTTGCTTCCCCCACCAAACCTGCCAGTGCCTTCTCTTTGCAACAAGGGAATGCTGGAGAGATTTCCCTCTCTGGGTGGACAGGGCAGGAAGGCATGCTTTGGAGGCTGTCCCTCTTTTCCCTTTTGCTTCCGCTTTCTCTCTGGCAGCGACAATTTTC
The DNA here is from genome assembly GCF_004798865.1 of Varanus komodoensis. NCBI lineage: Eukaryota > Metazoa > Chordata > Lepidosauria > Squamata > Varanidae > Varanus > Varanus komodoensis. The sequence continues at coordinate 26,415,599 of NW_025335268.1, read as the reverse complement.
TGCAGTAATTCTTTTTAAATTAAGAGACTGTATGACTGTCTGTTCATAAGTATGGGTTGTTTGTAATTTGGACATTCATAACTCAGGGACTGCCATCATGAACAAAACAAAACCATCATGAAGTAGTAATTTGCTTCATTAGCAGTAGATGACAAGGAACCAATGAAAGTTAGTTTTATACTGGCTACCCCATCTTGGAGCTGAAGCCAGCTAGATGGACAAATAGTCTGATACTGCAGCTTTCTTTGCATGTGATTCTCTCTATACAGAAGGAAAGGAAGTGAGAGGAAGATCAGGCATTGATGCATAGATAGATCCCAAAGTACAGCTACTACAATGACTAGATTCTGCTTTAAGAACTTGAAAGTAGTCATAAGACTTAATGGGTTACAGCCAGTTTCCTGAGTTGCAACTAGAAACCATTAACTGCATATCACAACCAGGAAGTTAATGCCATTTGTCCATAGCCTGGAGTGGTAGTTAAAACAAAACTTTAGCTCAAGCTGTTATTAATCTGTTACTGTCTAGGTGCTGATCTACTGATTGTAGTCTGCTTTGAGATGAATGATAGCAGAAAGGCTTTAAATATCCCAAAGACCAAGACCTGACCTGACCTAACCAAGGACTATCCATTTTGCTATATGTATTTATTATATTTATATCCCACCTTTCTTTTTTTAAAGAACTCAAAGACACTTAACATCTTTCTCCTCTTCCTGCTCTCAGTCTTATCCCCACAAGAGCAACAACCCTGTAAGGTAGGTTGGGCTGAGAGTCTGTGACTTACCCAAAGTCACACAATTGACTCCATGGCCAAACAGGGACTAGAAGTGAGATTACCTGAATCTCAGACCTGCAAAAGCATTGTTTGTTTCAAAAAATTACATGACACTCTTCATGCTGTTAGAATGTCAGGATAGTGTACATTCAGTTATATCACAAAACAATGAAACAGAGAATATCCACATCTCACAGTAGTTGGCATTTCATCCAGAATTTATTTATTTATTTATTACTACTCTTTCACATGCAAAGAGAATGAAAGACAGCAGAAGCTTACAGAGTAACATAAGAACTATCCTACAGCTGCTCTACAGAATGCCTTTAATACATTAAATATCACGCCATCCCCTTTATACAGTTCTCCTGCTTCTAGAATTGCTAACAATGTGTCCAAGTCATTAATACATTCGCTACTCCCTTTCTACTGTATATGGTCATCATGTGCTGTCTTTTCATTTTCTGTTTACTGATTTTGTCCTCCACCTAGCTAATGGAATTGCCAATGGGGCTCCAGAGGTTCCGCATACTCCACCTCTCCAACAGAAAAGTTTCTGCAGTGATCCTTCACCTGTAAAGCAAGGAACTGTCAATATTATACCAAGACCTCGACCATCCTCTTTAAGAATCCGGCTGGATCCGTGGCAGGCAGTTTCACAAAGTGTGAAGTCAAGCCCTTTTGTGGTAGATAATTTAGAGGGTGATAAAGGACGTACAAAAGCTAACCTGTTGACGGATGCCAAGGAGAGAACTAAGTCCCATATGCCCTCTTTACTTGATATTGATGTAGAAGGTCAAAACAGTGACTCTACTGTGCCTTTGTGTAGGATTAAGAGTAAAGCATGTCGACCATCAATATATGAACTAGAAAGAGAATTCTTGTCTTAAGTGCCTTGTATTTTTAATGTTTTTAAAGAGACAAATATGTAATGATTGTTATGTGTGCCTGTGATGACTTTATGCTACCTTTTTCTAAATTTTACAATCAGTAGAACTGGTATTGTACCAGACAGATACTAAATATGGATATAATGTTAAAAGGGAGGGATGCTCTCCAACCTCATCTGTAGTGTTGATGTTGAAGAACGGTATTCTGAATGATAATCAATACATTTCGCAGAATTTTAGTATACTTTCCCCTTTTTGTTAAATGTCAAGATCACATGCACACACACACACTTTTTTTCCCTACAGCAGTTTCAAGTTTGTCTTTAGTGTTATATTTCATTAACAATATTATCTGCAATATTTTAGATCTCCATTGTAGTCCAGAGATATTCTGCCTGTCACCAGCTTTTAGGAAAGAATGCTCTTGTAAACTGTGACTTTCTTGAGATGCTGTTGTGAAAGTGTACTATGCTTTCTTGAATACAGATATGGTAGAGACTACATTTAGTAAATAGCCACACTGGACAATTTTAGGACACAGCTGTGATATAATAACAGTTAATGTTCCCTTAATTACAATAAAGGTAGAATTTTCCTAAAGTAATTGCTCCTAATTAAACCTGAAGTTATACAGAAATATGCATGTTTGGGGTCACAATTTTCAGTTGAAACATATTTTGACTAGGCAATCTTAAGACAGTAATCTGGTAAAAAAAATAAGTTTCATATGCACTACCAGGGCGTTATGGAGTGAGACACAGCAACAATGTAAATTAAGCCACTCTAGCATAATGTCAAAAGCTTCCACTACCTTGCTGATTTCCTCAGGGGATTTTTTTTTCCTGGAGAAATCAGGATACCAATTAACGTTTTTCACATTGTGCTCTAAGAGTTTATGCTAGCACAAGGTCATTTATATTGGTATTTATGTCCTGTTGGATATTGCTTTTGTTATATTTTGGCAAAGGTATGTGTATACCTATACATCCTGTTAATAATATATTGTTAGTAACCTGATCACAGTTACTAAATCAAGACCAACTTGCTTTAATAAATGTAATAGAAACAGAAAAGGGCATTTTAAAATGAGCTTTGTTCTGTTCATTGTACTTAATGTCCACTGCAAATGAAAATATTAGAGAATCTCAATTATTAGGAAACTTTCAATGGAATAAGTATTTCATATATTTGTGCCAGCTGTGGCAATGCTCATTATTTGAACATGTCAGTATATATAAGATCTGAGTTCATATTCAGTGTCATTAAACACAAATTAATTATTGGTCAAAGTGCACTTGAAAGTGATAACATGAGCAATTTAATTTAAATCCTGTTCTGGCCAGTTAGAATGTTACAGTATTGGTGCTAAATGAATTCTTGAAGGCATTATTAAGGTCGTAAGTTTTCTGGAATTGATTCTCCTAAATTCTTCAAAAGTTGTGTCACTTTGGTATATTAATAAGTGCTTCACAAATGAAGATGGGTGGTAACAAACCATTTATCTGCTGTATTTGTGGGACATTGTTTGAAAGGTTTTGGCAAAGATCTAAACATTGCAGTGCATGATTGGAAAGGGCTTCCTTGTGTATGTGTGCTCTAAGCTTACCTGCATGTAGCCTTTGATTGTGATGAATTTCACTCTAGAAAGTCCTCTCACAAATGAGAGCAGCTTGCCGGGAGGGACCACAGTGGGGAAAGAGGGTAAAGAAGCACCACTGAACACAGGGAGTGACCCTGCCCAGAGACATTTCGATTCCACCCTTTTTCATTCCTTAAACATTAGAGGTTGGATTAACACATCACAAAGTTTTACGGTAGTGCCAAGTATTAAAAGTGCTGCCCTCTGCTCCAAAGCCATATTCTCTATTCATTTAAAGTTCATGATGATAGATTTGTTAATTATAATGGGTGTGAGTTGCAATAGTGTATTTGTGTTCTGCTGATGGTGACATGTAAAAGTAATTTGTGCAAAATGGCTTGGAATAAGCTGAGAAGAAGAAATTACCAATATTTCTTTTGACTCAAAGTATTATGTCTACTAAAATGTTATGGCACACTGTCTGCTAGTTATAATTGTTCTTGTGTTTGTATAGTAGGTAATAACTTAAGAGTTTTGTTTTTAGTAATAACTCTTTCTATCCAATACTTTGGATAGTTCTGTCATTTTCTGACAAACAGTAGCTTTTGAAAGCCTCATATGCTGTGCAGTAGTTTTTAAAATTGCCCCTTTAAGTCAGGTACAATTTAATTGAATTTTAGAGTTTTATCATTTCAAATTTAATTATCTGATTCTTTGTGTAAAGATAGGTCACAGTTGTATAGGAAAGTCTGGTAAATCATGCATGTAGTTGGTATATTTGATATGTGAGGCAAATTCTAGAGACTCTAGGTGTAGTTTCTTTTTTCTGGAATGAGATAGTAAGCCCTGGTTTGCATGTAACACCAGCCCATGGTATGGCTTTTTGAATTCTGGGTTGTTGTGTGAACACTGAGCACAAACAACCCAGAAAGAAAATAGTTTGTTATTGGGTTGTGAACTGTGGATTATTTAAAACATGCATTGTTATGTGTGAGCCCAGAACTGTGGGTTGTTCATGAGTTGTTTTGCCTGGCTACAGGAACAGTAGACAGGTCTGTCTGTCTGTCTTTCCTTCTGTCTGTCCCTGTCCCTTTGCCAATACTACAGTACAGCAAAAACATTTGGAATACAGGGAGGGAATGGTAAAAGAGGAGAGCAAAAACATCTCAGGAATTGAGAGGACAAACCATAGTTTGTTCAATCATCTATGAGACAAATTATGTGTAACAAACCATAAGATATATAAATCATGTTGATGTTATGTACAAACCAGGCCTAATAATCTCATCCTAAAGAGGTTATCTTTGCCTTCTCCATGAATCTCTCAGGATGCATAGTCAAATACCTTGGGCTGGAACCAGACTTTACTCCCACTGGTAGAAGGGGAGAAGAGACTTTAGCCATTTACTCTTCTCCTTGCAGCAATTTGTGCCCTGCAAAAGCTTGTTCTTTCTAGAGCAGATTTTCAAAGCGTAATGACAGACTTAATAACAGTATCCTTAAGTCTGTCATTCGCATAACAGCGAATGACAGACTTAATAACAGTATCCTTCCCATTCGGCTCTCTGGAGTCAACTGCAGTCCCACCCCGTCACTACCTACAATAGATCAAACATTTTCCATGGATCTTCCGTTTAATCTTCCCACCATGGAAGATTTCACAAAATCTGACTGCAGACCCTTATAAATGGGATCTGTTTTTAATTTCATCTTCACAGTTAATTTTGACATGCAGTGTAGGAAGAAGGATGAGCACATTTTAAATCAGAGTACCTTAGATATGCTTGACTTTGGCAAGATTGTGCGTTACATTCTGATTTCTTGAGAAAACTATATTGCTCAAAAGGTATGTACCTGCCTGTCTGAATATTTATACCTATGCAGAATTCTGCATTCATGTAAACAAACAATTAGTCCCAATCATCTGTGATGATATCTAGATCAATAAGTTGAAATAAATGTAAGAGATAGTTTTGCATGGTATAAGGAGAAATCGTGTGAATTGTCTCCAATAAAAAGGTTCTGTGTGTCAGAAAATTTTAAATTCTAGTGTGTTGTATTTTATACTTTACTATCCAATTTTATATTTCACCATTCTAGCTTGATTTGCAAATTTGAACTGTAGACAGTGCTCTGTCTATATGAGAAACAAACATTCCCAGTTATTGAATCAATAATATACTTTCCATTCTCATTCTGTGGACTTTATTGGAGTAGGAGCACCCACATTTCTCCTGGACCATACAGCATTTAAATACCATTCCCTGTAGGGTCCTTCTGTGCCACCTTGCAGGAATGGTTGGAAGGTGCTGTTCCACATATTTTTGGAGAGCATGTCCCACATGGCATCCCATTCTTATGTTTACAGGGCCTCAGAATGGTCATCCATTCTTTAGAAGATCAGTCTGTGTTTTATAGACTTATATAAAAGTTTTATAGATAGCAAAGCCTTTGACTGTGTGGATCATGAGAAGCTGTGGATGGTCCTGAAGGAAATGGGTGTATCTCAGCACTTGATCAAACTGATGCATAACCTGTACCACCGACAAAAAGCTACTGTTAGGACAGAATATGGAGAAACAGAATAGTTTCCTATAGGCAAAGTTGTCAGACAAGGGTGTATTTTATCTCCCAGAATTGGTCCCAGGACAGAGCCCTGGGGAAGCCTGTTTCTTACTGGCTGCCATCCTGATGATTCCCCGCTAATTGACTGTAAAGGAAACCACAGCCTTGACAAGACATGATGGCATTTTGTGAAGGACAGCATTTTGGAGAGCTATCATTCTAGGTTCAACGTAACTTGAGGATGACTTGATGGCACATAACAACAGGCTTCACTAATCTAAGGCACCCTAGACAGGACTACCCCATCATGCATTTGGCATCTCCAACTGTTATAAAACTCCATTACCAGATTGTTTGCGGGAATCATCCAGTTAAAGCACTTCACCATTACCTGAGTTACGCTAGTTGCCTGTTTGGTTTTTACCTTCTGAAAATACTAATCACCTTAGGACATATCCTGAAGACCCCCTCCTTCTCTGTCTCCCTTGCAGTCTCCATTCCAGATACCATCACCAAAGGAAGCTGAGCAGATAAATACCCAGGAGGAGTTCCATTAGTAGCATCAGGATGCTTGAGGTCTGCTAGGCTCCATCACAGTGTGCCTTCAACACTAGCTAAACCTGGCACTTTCAGAAGGCCTTTGGGATAAAATTGATGCTGTTTTACTTGGGTCTCTGTTGTAGTGACTGCCGATGGTTTTGATTTTCTGTATTAAGGGATTTTTTACTGTTAACTAGGTTTTCTACTGTGCTGCTGCTGTTTGTATTGTGTTGTGTGTTGTCTGTTTATTTCTTTTTATTAATTAGCTTATTTAAGTTTATTTGTTTATTATATTTGTACAGAGAATCAGGACTCCCATGTAGGCAATTTGTGAACAACAAATGCTGATCTTAAAGGCGATAGGATGCAGTAAAGTTCATGTGTAGTTGGGCACAATGATGTGTTCCAATCCAAGCATTTTTTAAATATTTTCATATTTTTTAATTTAGTTTAAAATTTAAAAAACATTTTTAATAGTATGGTTCCTTCAAGGTCAGCCTCATTGCTGACCGGCAGCTTTAGCCAACTCAGGAATTTGGAGGCACAGCAGCTCACCTCGTAGTGTTGGTTGGAAGCACCCATATGCTTCCCCTGTCAAGAGACTTGCCCTAAAGAAAGCACTGGTGGGTCGCTACCCCACAGTGCATGCTGGAAATGGGATCTGCAATGCGACCTACAGTTTTTCAGGTTGCCTTTTCCTTGAAATGTTACTGGCATTTCCTAACTTCAGACTCCTTTAGCTGTGGAAACAATAACTAGAGCGGGTGGGGGAAAGAGCCACAGTTTTAAAGCGAAAAACAACACAATTTGCTCCCAGCCTTTAAAAGACCAGTTTAGCTCCACTGATCTTTGTTACACTTTGTTAAAAAGTGTAATTTTACAGATGCATTTGGCACTCTATAGATTGCACCTATAGATGTTCCCTTTTGTTTGTTATCAGACTTCAGTCCAAGAGTCGGACAAAAGTCATTAAAAAAGAGTTAACCTTAAAAAACCTTTAAAAAAACCGTCTTTATTGTAGGTGTGCACCAGCAATACAGAGTGAGCCCATCCAGTGGAGATCAGCTCTCATTCACTGAACATTCTCTCTCTCTGTTTGTGTGTGTAAACATACATATATATGTGTTTAATTTGAGGATGACAGGAAATATAACAAGATGCATTTCATCATAAAGGCAGGATACATTCATTAATAGTAAAGAAGCACAGTAAGGAAACATTCAGTTACTTTTGTACAGGGTTACCTTGACTTACTCTTCTTTCCTGGGTGCCAAAACGGTGCCCTTCAAGCATATCTTTACACATGCTGACCTTCTTGATAAAGGCTTATTTTATATTTCTTTGACCTTCTTGTGTCTGGACCTTGTTATAATCAGGGAAAAAACGTCATATTCTTCACTCCACGCTACAAAGGTGCTGTTCAGTAGACACAGCTTTGACATGACCCATGGATAAGGACTTGTAGATCATCCTTTAAGTGCCTGTTCAGTGCCATCTCTCAACTATAGTTGGTCATCCTGTATAAGACTATTGCTACATATAGAGCAGCCTTTCCCAATTGGGAGCTTCCCTGATGGGTTGGGACTATAATTTCCATCATCCCCAGTGACTGTGATGGCTTGGGATGATGGATATTGACAAAAACATCTGTAGGACAACCAGTTGGAGGAAGCTGATGGACAATATCATTGCGTTAGACATTATCGTTGCTGGCTTTTGCTTTTTCTAAAGATTATTATTTTTATTACATTACATTCTACACTACCTGTAGTTTAAGCTGTCTGGGCAGTTCACAAGATTCCAGTCACCCCTCCAGATTTCAACCAGGCTTAGCTTCCAAGATTAGGCAGGGTCAGGCACTTCAGGCTATACAGAAGCTCATAGTGTTAGGTAAAGAGAATAAGTTAACTTCTGGAGTACATAAATGTATGTGTTTTTGTAAGTGAACACCAGAGTGTTCAGGAGAAGTGGAATGTTTTTTGAGCAACTTTGCTTTTTTTCCCCCAGCTAATTTTTCTTTAAAAAAAAGTTCAGCCACATATATTGATTACCTCTTTATGCCACCAGAGGGCAGTGCTGGACTGTCTTAATTGTGATGACCTTCCACATTTTTGTGGATGACAAACCTACATCATTTGAAATACATATTAAAATCCCAGTTCATTTGGAAATGTCGAACAAATTGTGTACTGTTAATCTAAATTTTAGAAGCTAATACTTGCCTTGCTTAAAATCATATCTGAAAACTAGCCCGAGCATAATTTCCATTATTTATACCAGAAGTTGTGAGGATATACCTTAATCCTTTTATCACTGCTTCTTCTTTAGGCATAAACATCTGGATGCAGAAAGCTTATTGTTATCTTTTATTTTGTGAACTTTTACTCATGCTCTTCTTCAGTGTTCTACAGTGTAACCCTATATGCATCTATTCAAAAGTAAACCCCATTGAGTTCAATTGGACTTATAAACAGGTAACACATGTATAAGATTGTGGCCCTTTTCACTTTATAATGGTGTTCGGTCCTTTGTAAGTTGAACACCTCCTCTCAGTCTTGTTACAGCAAACCATTTTGGGTGGAGTTTTTTTGGAGGGGGGAATGTTATTTTAAATTCACCTTAAAGGGGTTGAGAAACATTTAGAAAAATGAAAGCGTTCCATTCTGTTTTCTATGGATTTATGCTACCAACCTCAAAAAACTTTATTTGATGCATTTAAAGTAGTAGTATTCGATGGCATATTCAGCCTTTTAAACTCTTAAAAGAAATGCAAGGCAGCTTACATAGCCCTCCATTCTACTTTACCCCTGTGGAATGGGTTGGGCTGAGGTAAGTACTGGCCCAAAATCACCCAGTGAGCTTCACAGTCAAGCGAGGACTAGAATCTGGATCTCCTGGGTTCCCGAGGCAATACTTGGACTACCACACCACAGTGGCTCTCAATGTTCTCAGCCTTAGGTAGTGATAAATTAGCACCTTAACATATGCCTCTAGTAAGAATTTCCTAGAATAGGTGTATTCCTCTTCTCATTGCCACGAGCATTGCAGCGTTTTAGAGGACTGGCAGGTGATGCGATGCGGTTGTGTTTGGGGATCTCCAGCTTTGTTAAATGAAGACTGCTTTTCACTCTCTCTGCCCACTGACAGAAGATAGTGGGTGCTTTACCCAAATGGTGGCTTTCCTGGGCAAACGGCTGGATTTTATATTTTCAGAAATGGGAGGGTCTTTCTTCTTCACAGCAGTTCTAAGAACAGCTTTGGGAACTCTAGATAAAATCTGAAACTATCACAGGCTTTCCAAGTTATAACAGATGTTTTAAAAAATCTGTTAAGAGAGTGATTTTGTGTTCTGATTTTTTTCTGTATTTTCTGTTTCCATAGGTATCAAGTTTTAGCTATGCAAAAGGTTCTCATTTGGCGAGATTTTCAAGCCACAGTTTTCTTTCTAGACCGTCGAACATACTTTCCACTGTGATTGTTCTTTATTAGCTACTTTTATTGTTGGTCAGACTTTTTTTCTGCTCCTGGGTTTGGTAATGGCGGCTGTTTCAATGCAAGGAGAGCAAACAGATCATTTTGGTTTTAGGAAATTGCTTTTTGTGCACAATATCTTGTATCAATTTGTGGTAACTCTAACATGAGAAAACAGCAGCTCCAGGGCCTTTCCATTTCACAAAGTCTGCCATTTTCAAGACTTTTGTGAAATTCTTGACAGGGTGTAAACCGTGACACAGTTTGAGAGCAACTCTCCCTTAGCAGCCTTAGCGGTTCCTTCTTTTCTCTTAGCGGTTCCTTCTCTGTGGAGTTCCCTGCCAGAGGATGCTGGCACCAACGTTGCTTTGATTTTGGCATCAGCTAAAGGCTTTCTTATTTCAACATGCTTTTCCTGAATGAACAGCCATAATTTATGGTATAATTAGATTTTAAATATTTTGACTGTGTTTGCCCCTACTTTTCATTGCTCAGGGATCTTTTAAAGAGATATATACAGCAGTTTGTAAGTGTTGTAAATAAACGTGGGAAAATAACAGATTAATTGTTTTGGCCATGAATGAGGTTCATAGATCATAGAATAGTATTGCTGAAAGGGGCCAGGAAGGCCAGCAGGTCCAACCCCCTGCCCAGGGCAGGACTCCAAGTTAAAGCATCCCTCTCAGAGGAGGGTCCTGCTGCATCTTGAATGCCTCTGGTGTGGGACAGCCCAACCCTCCCTAGGTCATTGGTTCCACAGTCATCCTACCCTGACAGTCAGGAATTTTCCCTGACTCTGGCTTCCTGTAACTTGAGCCTGCTATTTCGCTTCCTGCAGTCAGGGATGATCAGAAAGAGATCTTCCTTTGTGACAACTTTACAAGTACTTGCAGAGTGCTATCATAGCTCCCCTCAGTCTTCTCTTCTCAAGGCTAGACCTTCCCAGTTCTTTCTCCTCAGCGGGCTTTGTTTCCAGCTCCCAGATCATCCTTGTTGCCCTCCTCTGAACCCATCTAGTTCGTCTGCATCTTTTGTAAAACTGTGGTGCCCAGAACTGGACACAGGACTCCAGATGGGGCCTAACAAGTGCTGAGTAAAGGAGAACTAGTATTTCATGGGATTTGGAAGTGATGCTTCTAGTAATGCAGCCCAAAATGGCATTTGCCCTGTTTGCAGCCACATCACGTTGTTGGCTCATAATCAGCTTGTGATCTACCACAATTCCAAGATCCTTCTCACTTGCAGCCTTGTTGAGCCACATATTCCCCATTGTGTAATGATTCATTTGGTCTGTTTTTCCTAGGTGCAGAACTTGACATTTGCCCAATTGAATTTTATTCTGTTTTCGGCCCTGTGCTCCAACCTATCCAGATCACCTTAAATCTAGTTTCCCTCTTGCAGGGTATTAGCTACCCCACCCACCTTATTTATTTATTTATTTATTTATTTAAAGTATTTATATGCCATCCTGTCGCAAAAAGCCTCAGGACAGCTTACAACATAAAATATAACATAAATAAATTCCCAACCCACACTGGCTGAAGTTAAAAGCATAGAAAAGACAATATTAAAACTTATTAAAATATTGCTGGAATAAAAAGGTCTTAACCTGGTGCCGAAAAACAAATAACGACGGCGCCAGGTGGACCTCTCTTTTGTGTCATCTGCAGATCTGACCATCACTCCCTGCACTTCCTCATCCAAATTGTTAACAAAAATGTTGAAGAGCACTAAACCAGGCAGTACCACTTGTTACCCCAGTTTGAGAAGGTGCCATTGATGAGCCTGATTATGTGGCCAAAGAGTGCTGGAATTAGAAAAAATACCAAAATATGGCAAGTAGAGAAGCTCTGGAAAGAAAATATTGCGAGCTGAAGAAGAGCCAACGTTCATTTATGAGTACATGAGACACACATGGGCAAGGAGGTATAGCTTCTTCCTGAGGTGCCAGAGGGTTGTGTTTCATGATTTTTCCCCACATCCTACAGCCCAGATGACTTCCTGGAATTCAGAGTTCATCAGTTTCCCAGTTGGGGTGAAGGCAGCAGATGCTGGGTGGGAATTGTGCCAGGAAAGTGAAAGATAGGGTCATCCAAGTGGTCATTGAACGATATGGTCAGCCAGGTGGTCCTCCAAGATAGAGTGCAATAAACTGGAGGGAAACGAGAATTGTGAAGGTGGGAAACAACTGTACTTCGTGGTGTCCACCATTCCAGGATAAGGAAATGAGTATTTTGCTGCTGGTATTGTCAACCAAACATCTTGGGGTTAAATCCTGCTGTGTGTACGTAGCTCTAGTCAGATACTCTCAGGGTGCTCAGCTCTCCAGTGAGAGTAGATGAAGTAAGTCAAATTCCCATTTATTTTCTCCATAGTAAAGACAAAAAATTCATGAGATTTATTTTTTAAAATCTACATATGGAAGAAACAAAAATGGTTAGAGTTGTTTATTGAAGCTGACAACACTGAGTGCTTTGTCTTAAAAACCTGATTTTGAATTGATGCATATTCAATCATGTTAGTGTTGATCTCTCTCTCTCTCTATCTCGATTCCTCATTTTTTCCAGGAGGCAGGTACAATATGCTTCTCTTCATAGTGGGAATAGCTGTACCTACTGAATTTTGCCAGTGCCGGTGGTTAAAAATTTCATTTTAGCTTCTCAGCCCACATTTTCTACATATTAAGGATGGAAAGAGCTTCGGGTTTGTTTGTTCATTTGTTTTTAAGGAATGCAGAAGAAAGCAAATCTGAGATATTCTCCATCTCTAAGTTTACAGTAGCTTTGTCATATTTATAAGTATAATTCTGCCAAATAGTAAAGAGAAGAGCTTTTTAAATGGCCTCTCTGGAAGATCTTAAGAAATGGGCAGGCTCATATATATATGTCTTAGTTACTGGCAGCAAAAATATTTTAAAGGTCAGTTTTGCAATTTGGGTCTTCCCCTTTTGCCTTTCATACCATCCACCCCACCTTCAGTCCTGTCCATTACTGAAATACCATCTCTAAATGCTTCTCTGGAACGACTTTTGGCTGGGGGCTGAAAGCTCCCGCACACACCTGACACAGACAATACTAGGTTAGGGAGACCTTGTCTGATGTACTACAGTACAGCTTTCTCTGCTCATTCCTCCCCACTGTTTTGTCTTGTTTATTTGTGTTTTGTTTTGTTTGCAGGGGGAGAGGTGTTGCAGAACTCTCCCCCTCCCCCCAGACTTGGCTTCCCCATTGGCACGTGAAGCAGGGCAGTCTGTTCTCTCCCCTCTGTATGTTCCTTCTGTTACTGGCATGCAGAAGCTGAAGACTTGTGGCTGCTAACTCTCTGATCTTAGCAGTCGGTTGAAAAGCAAACCAATCATGGTGATTGACAGTTGATTACCATCTTGTTGAGAGCTGCACAGTGTTCTCATTTTGGAGGAGGAAGGGAAATTACAGAAGCAGAACTAATCTGGATGTAAACAGGCAAATCCGCTTGAGTTCTGCAGTTGGGCAGGTCCTGTAAGCCTTGGCCAGCTTCTCTGCATTATTCCTGCTGGCAGCAGATGCCTCATTAAAACAAGTCTGCCTTTTAGAAGCAACAAGAACCTGTGATCTACACCTGCTTTCTGGATGTATTATCTTCTCCAGGGTAAGATAGAGAGCAAAGGTTGAAAGACCTCTCAGGGGTTATTAGTCAGAGCTGCAAGCTCTGTCTTGGCAGAGTAATTTAGCGGATTAACCACTCAGCCGATGTTGAGATGAGAAAGAACACATCAACTGTGGGGCTGTGTTTGGGTGGGTTGAAGAAGACACTTGCTTATTTTTAAACTTCTTTTCAGCCATCTATGGCTGTCAAAGGAACCAAAAAGAAAATATAACCATGTTCCAAGAGAACCAGAAGAATCTCCATGGTAATTCTCTAAATCCAAAACCAATATTTATTCCCAAATCTTTGGAAGAGCCACAAGTATAGGAAATCATATGCCACTGCCAAGGTTTTGAAATATCTTAATCCAAGGAGACAGGCCAGAGCTCAGTGGTGAGAGCAAGCTTGGTAGGCTAAAGGTTCCAGGTTCTGCCTCTTGAGCTGCAGCTGCGAACTGCCCTGCTGCTCCCGCTGGATAATATCCCCACTTTATAGATGGCAGCCCTCACATGCTTGGTGGGGTGCAGGTTTGGCTGGACAGCCACGGTCTGAGTGTTCGTCCTTCATGAATGTGTCTCCCCTTCACACAAATCCCATCTCTGTTTGCCCAGTAGTGTGATGTGATGGATAGAATTTCCTTTCATGCAGCTCTTGGGAGCTGCGCTGCAGCTGCAGGCAGGGTTGGAGGCTAAAGGGGGTGGGCAGTCTCAAAGCACTGGCTCTGCTCTGTGCTCTTTTTTGGAAAGAAGGCAATACGTGCGCCTTGCTGGTGCTGTAGGAGCAATCCTACGGCCCCCAGGAAGCATCTGAAGGGCCATAGGAGACTTCAGATTCCGAGATCTGAGTTCAGAGACAGCACTCCAAGCTGGGAAGGGGAGCTGCGATCCATCCCTGCCCTGGCTATTGTTCCAAGGCTGGGGATGCAACCTCAGAGAGGGGAAGGAGGGCATCATGATGGGCAGGGAGTAGATCTCGGGGCATCTTCAGCTTCCTTCCCTTCATCTCTGAAGCACCTTTGTTAGATGAGCAAAACCAAGCAAGAATAAAAACCATCAACTGCATGGCATGGTGATCCCACTGCCTACCTAGATAACTGGTTCTCCAGCACATGAGTAGGGGTAATGTACATCTCCAGATATCTGGGACTTTCACTCCCAGAAGGAATTGCTGGCCATGCCAGCCATGGCAGCAGGAACTTCTAGGAGTGGAAGTCCTGTGTATCTGGAGCACCAGGTTCTGTCTAGTACCCCTACTCCAGAATGCATCATACAGTTCCGGCTTTTCCAGGGTCTGGCTCTGATACCAGATGCATTACCAAATGTCACCAATACCAATTCATAGTTTAAAAATGTGACTAATTGGCCTAACAGCCTTCAGATCAGCAGCTAATACAAACCTTTTGTTCTATGCTCTCATTTTCATTAATAGTAGGACCATATTTTGAAATATCAGGGTATCAGGTCTGCCCACCCAAGTGAACTTGGAAACTTGCCTCCTATCACGTCATAAAATGTCAATACCATTTGCCTGGCTGAGGTCAAGCACTCTGCAGGAGGAAATGCACCTTCTCATCTGTGGAAGACTCTCTTCTGAACATATTTTACAGATTTCAGATATATGCTTTAGGTCAGAGGCCTTCAAACTGTGCACCACTGGTGGTCTGCAGTCTCCAGTCAAGCAGTTAATAAGGAGTTGCAAGGGAGTCCAGCACATAGTTCAGAGTACATAAATCATACACATGATTTGTTTTTTCTGATGATAGAGAATGAAGTCATTTAGACCTGGGTTGAATTACTGAGCAGGTTAAACCTGTTAGGCTTCACACTTTTCATCATGCAGTTGTGAAGCAGACTATCAAATTCTCCCCAAAATTTTATTAACAAGGCCCTGATTAGGTCCATGACTTTCATAATATGGTATTTTAATTACAATACCAGTATAGAAGGAAAAAAGTTATTTAAAAATCAAGTCTTTGCTTTGATTTGTTGATCAAGAGTAGGAAACTTATTCTTTTTTCAGATTTGTATTAGCTGTTTTTCACTTGCTGTATTGTGTGAGCCATTCTGACCTCTTTTTGTTATAGGGCTGCATAGAAATAAACAAACAGTAACGATAAATGGACCGCCGAGGCACAGCCTGCAGGCTGGAAGGTCAGCTTTGGGGTGGGGGAGCCATGATGTCATGTTCCATCCCCTCTTTGAAAACGAGGCTGCGTTGCTGGGGCAAGAAGTTGTGTTGTTCTGGGAAACATGAAGTCATTACAGAGACTGCCAGAAGGCCTATAACATCTGTGTCTGGTGGGGGGAAGCAGGGAGCTGAGGTGGCTCAAGGAATGGAAAGGTTGCCATGGAAGCAGATCTTTCTAGGAAACCAGCATGACTTTCGTTTTGCCCAGTCCTTTAATATGCTAAAGTTCAGGAAACTCCAATCTATTTGTCATTAGCTTAACTATTAGCTCCACAGGGTGTGGATTCATGAGCAGGGCAGATCAGATCCTGCTTGACTAAGTTCATTTCTTGTTTGGCAGCATGACCGGTAACTTTCCTCCAGCAGAAACAATAAACATTCTGCAAGTGCTTTTTGCTTCATTGCAACGATTAAGAGCTGCATGGCATCTTTCATTTTTCACATAAGATTTCACTGTCTCGTTTCCTTTCTTCTGCGCACGGTGCTCTAGTGGGTGGCTGCCAGTCAGTGCCTGGCACTCTTGAACAAAATGGGCCTGGGCAAGAGAACCTGCCAGGGTCACCCTGGCAGATGACCTCCCCGCCATGGCAGCGCTTGCCTCATTGGCGCATCCCTGGTGGCTCGCCCCAGCTCATCCTCCTTGTGCTCTTCCTGCCATTAGATCCTGATTTTCTTCAGCTCAGTGATATCATGACTTTTTAATATGTGGACTTTTTGCAAGTTGCATATTCCAGTGTGTGCTGAACTGCTCTGGGGGGACTTCAATGGGCTGGGAGGGAGCAGTTCTGCAAGGGAAAGTAACCGCCAAATTCTGAGAAGAACGGAAGCCCAAACTATCTCCAGTGGCTTCCCTGTGCCCATCACCTCTCTCTCTCTCTCTCTCTCTCTCTCTCTCTCTCTCTCTCTGACATGCCCAATGACTTGCCATATGAATGCAGTGCTGCTTCCCCAGCCTCCCCTCCCCTGCAAACAACTATCAGTCCACAGGTTAATCACGTTGGCTTCAGTTCTGCTTCAGATACATGTCTGCTCAGAACCAAGTCGCATTTTCAGTGGTGCTTACTGAGAAGCGGATGACATTGATTTCCATAGTGCTTTCTCCCAGGCAAATCAGCACAGGAGGAAGGATGCCCTTGCTTTTGGGAACTGCGTTTGGGTGGAGGGGAATGGGGGAACCGTTCCTGCAGGATTCGCCTAATGGGAGGTGGGAGATTGGCAGCAAGCAGCCACACAGCCTTCCCACTTCTCTTTCTCCACTAGTTCCTTTGCCCTTGGCTAATGGAAGGGAAAAAGCCAGCTTTTTTAAAGGGCAATTTCACTGCACATATTCCCTTTCCAACTCTCCCTACTTCCCCTGCAATTGCTTGTGTGTGTGTGTGAGACACAAGATCATATTTTCAACACGGTGGAAACTGTGCTGTATTCAGTATCCTGTGTTGCATCAGTGAGTTGTGCATTTTGCATAAATATGAAGGACACTGTACTATGGTGATCACAGTGTTGGCCTGGAGCCCAGGGCTCTCTCCCTAGAGCATGGAACCCCTCTGTACAAATGTGGCTTCAGCTTCTGCTCCTGCCTGGGTGGCCGATCCTAGATGCTGGCACTGGGGGCCTGCTGCACTGTGCCTTGGCAGTTGCGCTGTGGGTTCCTCCGGATTCCCTTCCATGCTCCCTGCTCTTCAGCATCTGCATGAAACCACTGGGGAGATGATCCAGAGATGTGGGCTGAGGTGCTGTAGAGAGGGAGCCCAGCTCTCCTGAATCATGGGCTCCCCAGATGCAATGTTCAGACTCAGAGGAGGGCGTAAAGAGGCAGAGGTGGGCAGGGGACTCTGCAGCTTCAAGTTCCAAAATGGAGCTATTCAGGCAGAGCATGAGAACCCATCTGCCTTGGAAAGGGAGGGAGACATTTCAGAAGAGGGACGGGTGGAGATTGAGGGGCAGCTCCTTAACCCTGCAGAGAAAGGACGAGCAAGGCAAATGCGCCAAGTAAAAAGTGTCTGGCATTCCCACCATCTATCCATCCAACAATGGAGCACCCTGAGGGTGGAGTCAGAAACTTTTCTGAAAGGGAACGAAAGAGCAGACTCAGCCTGGATTCCGCTCTTCACATGGGCAAGTGCTACTTCCACATCTCAAAGAGATGGTTACTTTGATTTATGCTGTTTTGATTCCTCTAGAGCCAAAACAGAGGACTCTGCTCCTAAGGTTTTGTCTAAGTCACCCTTCCCCAACCTGGTGGCCTTCAGAGGCATTTGGACCACAACTCCCAGAATTCCCTTCCAGCAGGGCCACTGACTGGGAATTCTGGAGGCTGCAGTCCAAATGTGTTTGGAAGGCACAAGGTTGGGGAAGGCTGGTCTAAGTCTCCTGGAAGGAGAGACCTGCCCACAACAGTACCCAGATGACACCCTGCTTCCACTGGTTTTTCTGAATCGGTACCTGGCTTGGTAGTGGTCTGGATTGGGCTGACTGAGACTCAGGCTAGACGAGAGGGGTACTATTAGAAGGAGGTTTGCCTGGCGAGATCAGCGTGATGCTATTTGGATGAGTTTGTACTTGCCCTAAAAGATCAGGTGCATAGTTAAGGGGTGCTCTTGGGTCCTGTGTTGTCACTAGCAGTACAGGTAGGTTTGGCAGCACAGAATGTGAAGATGGGACCCACCTTTTTCAGAAAGTGGCATTCACAGCAAGACCACCCAAATACGGAATGTGAGATAAATGGGGTAGAAAGGGAGGAGTTAAAGTCAAAGTTAGCAAGCGAGATTAGTCAGACAGTGGCTGAGCATCAAACCATCTTGAGCCTGGTGGGAGACACTGGCTGTGTTCACACATAAAGACAAGCTTTGGCAGGAATGGCTTGTCATTATGTGCAAACACAGGAAGCATGGCGAAGCACGGCCTTCTGGGTAGCTATGTGGCCTATTCTAAGGTTTCCACATTTCTGCATTGCTCGATATTACTTATGAATCCAGTTACAATGTTTTCCTGCCATTTTCCCATTTCAGACATTAGTGGATATCCTGTGCAACATGGTGGCGATGAGGTGGGGGGCCCTGTGGAGGAGGCAAGGAAAAATGTGGCAGCTGGCCGAAAACACACCCGGGCCAACTGAGGAGAGGAAGGCAGGAATGGCGCACACGGGGATTGATTCCCCGCTGCAGGAGAGGATGGGATACATGCTGCAATTTGGAGGGAAGATGGAGGTGCATGAATAGTTATCTCATGGGGACACAAGATTAGATAGGTAACTTGGTGGCATTCCTTAGCATTATCTGTGAACTGCCAAACACAGAAGATGGGAGAGTGAATTCCTAGACCAAGTCAGGTGGTGCCAGGCCAATCTCTTGGCGGACCAGCTATGTAAGATCTGGCCTCCCTGCTGTTTGGCCCGCAACCACGGTGAACCACCCTGATGGTGGAGTCAAAAATCTTGGGAAATGGAGGGAGGAATAAGACTTTTATGTTTGGAATCAACTCTTTACAGCTACTCCCACAGACTAGAGGGATCATTGTTTTTGATTTATGCAACTTGTTAACAACTCTCATAGAAAATGTCCTGTACCACAACAAAAACCTTTACATCCCAATAAAGGCCATAGTTATATGCTTTTCCTTTTGATCAATCAGAAAAGAAAAAAGGGGGAGAAACATGGTCATGACACAGAAGACCTTTTATCAGTTTAGGCTGATATACCAGTGATGGCTTATCTGGACAGAAATAGCCTAGCTTCAGTTATCCAAGCTCTGGCAACCTCATGACTGGATTACTGCCAGGTTTTATGTGTGTGGCTCCTTTAAGGCAGCCCAGAAACTTCAGCTGGTCCAAAACTGGGCACTGAAATTGTTGACAGGGACTGCCAGTGTGAGCATATTATGCCATTACTCTCCCATCTGCGCTGGATACCCGTCTATATCTGAGCTCCATTCAAAGTGCTGGTTTTAATATTCAGAAGCCTAAACCCTTGGGCCAGGGTTAACCATTTCCAGGTTACCTGAAGGATACTCCTGCCTGGATCCTAAGCTCATCTTCAGTGGTCCTACCCCAGGAGGTCCTGCTGCAGGGGGGTGACAACTAAAAAGAAGACCTTTCCTGTTGTGGTATCCCAGAGTAGCTTGCCTGGAGACTACACTTGATATCTTTCTGGCACCAGGTGAATACCATCTTACTTTCCCAGGTATTTTAGCCCTTCTGTTTTTATATGTTCATCTTTGCGCTGCTACTAGGTTTTACTTTTTCTTTCTTTACTACTACAGTTCTGAACTTTTTATGCTGTAACTCATCTTATGTTTTATGGTTTTAATTGTCAGGAAGTGCCCAGAGAGTTTCAGCCATTGGGTAGCCTAGAAATGTAGTAAATCAATAAATACTATAGGGAGTCAGCCAGCCTCATCTCCTCCTCCATTTTTTTAGAATTTATTTATCAGTTTATTACATTTCTAGATTGCCCAATAGCCGAACCTCTCCAGCTGGATCACAAAAGTTAAAACCAGAAAATACAACAATGTGAAAAAAATAACATGCCAACCTTTTCAATGCTTAAAACTATGCTTGTTATCTCCTAGTCCCTTACAGCTGGGGTTCTGCTCATCTCAGCAGACAGAGATGAGTACACTCGTTTGAAGGTGTCCTCTATTTGGAGGGCTGTCCAGGGATGAAAAACATGTCCTTGAAGATGGCCATTAACACTCACTGGTTTAGGAATTGGGCCAACTTCTCTCAAAATACAGCATTCCAGGGTACAAAGCTCAGGTTCTGCAGGTGAGCTAGAAGTAGGGGTTAGGAGGGGTTAGGATATGAAATTGAAATGCCAGGGTAACAAACAAGATTAGCCAAGCAGCTGGTGAGAATCAGACTACCTCTGCTTTGGTGGGGGAGAGGGTCAACGGTAGAGAAATGTGAGTTCATCAACCCACATTGGTTCATCATCAAGCCAAAAGAGCTGAATAACTAAGTAACATCCGGCATTCCCAACTGTTTGGCCCACAGGCAGTGTAAACCTTCCTGAAGTTGAATCCTGTCCCTTTTGGAGGAGAAAGAAAGGAGGAGATGGGCTCACAACCCCTGAACAGGAGACTGAACAAGGTACACTGGTCACCTGGTCACATTCTATGATATTATGGTGAAATATATTTCTATTTAAAGTATAATAATTTCTAAATTTGAACATATACATACGTAGTAGCGTATGCGCAAGTTGTGACAAAGCTCCATGGAATCTGGCCCTCTGGCACTCGTGGGCTTCCTCTCCTGCTTGTCCCCGTCTCACAAAGCAAGCCAAGCCAAAAGTAACTCCGCAAATGCTTGCAGAACGGAGGCGGCACAACTGGCAACCCTCTTCCACGCCACGTGCAGCACAAAGGCAGCTGCCCCGGCGGCGAAAGAGGGGCACTGCTGACACACGGGGCTCCATTCCTGGCAAATGCTGAGCCCACTGGCCGAGAGCTCAGATTCATGGCCATGACAGAGTGGGCCGCAGTCTGTGGAGCCAAGCCCAGGGAATCGGATGGATCCCCACCCCAAATCAGATTCCTCCCAGATCTCTTGTGCATATTTTATGCAAAGAAGAGTCCTCTTCTTTGGTGAGGCCTGCTCTCCTCTTTGGCAACTCACCAGTAGCCACCCTAGGACAGAAGATGAATTGACATTAAGGCCAAAGCTAATCAGGCCTGTCTTTTCTCCTGCTGCATCAGGAAAACGGAAAGCTTTAGTGCAGATCTCCAGGCTGAGGCTACAAGGAGATGGCTGCAAAGTGCAGACTGTCAGTGCATTGAAGCCCTACTTCCTCTGTGCCTAACTGTAAATCCACCCAGTTATGAAGAGTCCAATCCACATTTCCACTTGCCCAGCAGTTAATATATAATTCCATGTGAGAATCGATTTTTTCGGTCTATTTTTAAAGAAATGTTCTTCTAAAAACCTGATTTTCTGGCATTTATTTATGCAATAGATTTGAAAGTGGCTCCCACACAGCATGCATGATCAATATCTCACCATGGCGCTTTGGAATGATAAACAGGAAGCAGCTCAGGAAAAAGAGCACATGACTTGCTTTGGGAGACCTGGGCACTTTTAAATAATGAGAACACTTGCTGAGCAAAATCCATTGGCTGATTACCAAGTAATGGCTGCACAGGGAAAGAGAGTGTCTGGAAAGGCATTCAATTTTGCTCCTATCTCCTTACTCAGGAACAGAACTTGCACTTATAAATTACATTTTATTGCTGGAAAAACTTCCTTTCCATTCAAAAAAAGCTTTTTAAAAAATCTCCCTTTGGGACCTTTTAATGCAATTCATGTGGTTTCTCCAGAACATGTTTTCCGAGGTATCCTTAGAAGCTACCTCAAGGTGAGCAGTGCTGTTATCTCCCAAGAGTTCTTCCCTGCATTTCTGCCTCACAGAAATGATCAAACATCTAACATCTTCCAGACTCACCAACCCAATCTCTGTGTGGGAGCTGTAATCTGCCTTTGCTGCTTCAAGGCAGCTCTGATACCAAGTCAGCAGCTTCTCAAGAAGGAGGAAGACACTATTTGAAATGTGGGCCTTCGTGGATTAAAACCAGGGATGAGATCTAGATGAGTCCTTGCACTGATCTATGTGTCCAGTAAATGAAGTCCTAAGACCCTTTGGCCTCCCAAGAGTCTCACTTCTTCCTGCCTTTGTACCAAGAACATAGGAAGCAATGAGAATCAGAGCTGTGGTCCATCTACTCAGTATTGTCACATAACTCTCAGTGACTCCAGGATTTCAGGCAGGACTCTTTTCTAGTCCAACCTGGAAATGTTAGGGCTGAACCTGGGAATTCTGCATGCAAAGCAGGTGCTCTGCCATTGAGCTGCAGCCCATCTCCTCTGATGGCTCCATCAAATTTTTCAGTGGTTCTTGTTCTTGCTCTGATTCCTGCCTCCAAGTTATTTGGCTGTTAACTAGCCATTGCTCAGTCTTCCCCGATGTTCCAGATGTTTCGGGCGTCACTTCCCTTTAGTCCCAGTCAGCATGGCTAATGGTGAGGAAAGTCAGGAGTTCCCACCCAGACCAGCAGGAGAATGCTAGATGGGAAAAACTGACATCATCCCAGCTCTTAACCTGGATGTGTTTTGACCCCAAAGTTTGCTTTCCCTCATGGTGACCACCTTAGCCGTTTCTTTGGGAGTGCAGAAATCAGGTCACCTTGGCTATGACCAGGCTTGGCTGACGGTGTCTGTGTGTCCCACTCCAGCTGAAGATCCATGCAAGCAGTCTTTTTCAAACAGTAGGGGAAACTTGCTTATCACAGACCAGATTCTGGTTGAAGCTCGATTCCAGCTGAACAACAGGAAAAACTTCCTGACTCTTAGAGCCACATGGCAACAGGACCTCTTGCCCAGGGAGGCTGTGGGCTCTCCCACACTGGAGGCATTCAGGAGGCACCTGTACAGCCATCTGAGAGGGATGCTTCAACTTGGAGTCCTGCCATTGGCAGGGGTTTGACCCAATGGCCTTATTGCCCCCTTCCAATGCTACCATTGTATGATTCTATGAAACATTACATGTGGTGCAATGCTGCAGAATTCTCTGTGGTTTTTTCCCCTCTGTGGCTCACCAAGCACACAGTTAAATTATGGAATTGACTGCCAGTGAATATTCTGATGGAGTTTTCAACAAGGGGCTGCATATATTCCTGAGGATAAGCCTACTGCTGGCTGTGTCACTGTGGCATGTGCTATCTGCAATGCAATATGCCGTTTGCTGAATGCTCTGCCTGGGGTGGTCTCAGAGTATTAGTTCTGGCCGCTGTACGAAACAGGGTGCTGGACTAGGTAGGCCTTTGGTTTGCTCAGTATGTCTCTCTCTGAGTTTTTAGATACAGGAAGACTTGTGGTTTAACTTGGTCATTTTGCATTCCCTTTGAACATTTTAACATTGAAATGAAATGCTCTGTGTGTCCAAGAGACAATGTATATTTCAAGTTTAAACATCTGCTCAGCCTCTGCATGTTTTCTGTTCATTTGGTTGCAAAGTAAGAGACAACATATATTACACGACAATATCTGTCTTACAGATATATATATATATATATATATATATATGGGGGGTCCAATTATTTTGGGGAGGGGGACACGGCATGAAATGGTTGGGAGAGGATGAAGCTGCAACATGCTGAAGTCAAGCAGGTGTGATCAGTTCCTAGGATAAGAGACCCACTGGGTCCAATATAAATATCTTAAGTAATTTATTTAAAAGAATCCTATTAGTTGATGCATTACGGTTAAAAACAAGAAAAGTTGATTTGGTAGAATTCAAATAATTCTGCATGTTCAGGGCTCTGCATTTCAAATGCATCCCAGTTTGAACCCCAACCAGCTGGGATTTATGATTAGCCCGCTATCTGCCTCATGGATAGATAGGACACCCACAAAAAATAATAAATTCAGTCTGCATGTTTCTGACAGAGTTTTCCCATTAAAGTTTGAACACCAGTTTCACTGCTGAATGTCTTGAAGGTAGGGTGGAAGGAACAGCACCCAGCACAGCATTAGGTGATAATTGAAATGAGACTCCTTGTCTCCTATTACATTGCGACTGATTCTGTATCAAACAGTGGAAAAATGGATGCATCAAAGAGGATGTGTCTGAGAGAGGACTCACTTCCTGGTTTCCACCTCTTGGCTTGATGTTACCCAGATACCAGTGATGCTCATCACAACAAGAGTGTGCAAGACCATGCTCTGCCCTCAGCGCCACCTGCTGTGTTGGCCAAGACCAAGTTTCATCCTTGTGAGCATGTTTCACAGAACCTGGCTGGGGCCCCTTTGTTTTTGTGTTCAAACAAAAGCTCCCGCCAAAACGGCAAAACAAATGATGCCAGTGGCTGGCTGGAACAAATGCTCGCTCGCCTGGAAAGTCTGTTCGGTCCTGCTCTACAAGGCACGACTGAGGAGACGCCAGTTTTGCTTTGCTTTTCATTGCTAGCTGGCATCCCTGGACAGATCATAAAAAGGATTGCTTGACTGATTGACAGTTTGCTTCCTTTTTGTAGTCGTAATTTTATTCTGTGACAGTCTGCATAGGAGATAGCTTTGGTCGTCTTTTCAACTGAACTCTCCCACAATTACAGCTGGAGGGAAATCTTAATCCCTGGAGGGAAATCTTAACATACCAAAGTAGCTGCACACTGAGAAACCGCTGCAAGAGGAGGATCCAGGGGTACAAGTAAGCTTTAATTAGTTGCCAATGCCTCTTTGTTTGGGCTACAAAAGACATTTTAACAGCTTTTTGCTAATAGATTAATCTGAATCAGGTGGATTAATGTGAGACCCCAAAGATATAATTCACTGGCCATTAGCCATGCTGCCTGGGGCTGCAGGGAGCCCAACAAGATCTGGAGGGCACAGGCTTCCCCTGTGCAATTTATATCAGCTTTAGTCACACAAGTGCCCTTGTTTTAAGGACTGCTCTCTGCCAAAGATGACTCGGATGTTAACCAGACTCCTTTCACTTTTCTGACAAAGATGTCAACACTTCTCACATAGCTATTTCGTGTTTGGCTGGAACACACCTTTGGATCCTCACACAAGCTCATATGACACCCCCCTTAATGCTCATGTACACATTACGAGTTGATCCTAGGCTGAGGCACTTTGGAGATTGGGGCATCAGGTCCTCCTGGTGGATGCAGAAACACAAAATGGAGTGGAGTAACACAACTTGCTGCTGCTCCACTCTGCTGCCTGACGCAGGCACCTCGCCCTGCCTCATGGGTGGGCCATGCCTGTAGAGATATACCCTGGCGGCAGAAACAGGTGTTTTAACAAAGTGAGGTGAACAGGTAAGGCAATATAGAATAGAAGCCATTGCATGATATGTGCAGTTCCAAAAAAGGGTAAGAACAGCACAGCACTGATCAGAGTGGCTCTCACTCTTGACCTTGGTCCCGTGTTATTAATTTTGCACCTTACACATCTATAATCCCCATATTTATTTAGCCAGACCACAGAATCATGTAGCTAATTAAATGTTTCTAGACTACAACCTTCATCATTCCCAATCACTGGCTGTGCTACCTGTACCTGATAGGAGTAAGAGTCAAACAGCTTCTGTAGCTAAAGATTTGTAGGACCTAATAGTTTCAAAAATCTGAATAGCCCGTAGTGTTCCTCAAACATTTCTTATTTTGATTCTAAGCACCGTGTTTCCTATTTAACTCCAAATACAGAGGTATGTATATGTAGGGAGTTTCTAACTGATAAACAACGTCATTCCAGAACCAGAGCATATGTACACTGGACACGGTTTATGCATAGATATTACCTCCCAGCAAATGTTGTTTATTTGCCCCGTCATTCAGCGCTCATGATCTGAATCATCTCACGGTTACTAAGCATTCCTAAAATTAAAGCATACATAAAAGCCTGGTTATACTTTCAAGAGAGATAGAATTAATTTCAAATTACATCTTTGAGAAAACGGTCCCTTACATAACATTTTTTCATTAAACCTGCACAATAAATTCTACTGTAGCTCATACAGTGTTGTTCATTGGATCATCATTTGATCAGTGAAAACTTTACATAGACTTTTGTCGTGGAATAATACTGCCCTACTCCCTTTCATAATTCTAATAATTCTTTGACTTAAGCAATAGGGTTTTACAAACCAACACTTGTTCTTTGGCATCTTTCACCCTAATATAATTACTTCCTTTTCCTTGCTTACATTTTCAGATTGTTAATGATTTCTTTTTAAACATTTTCATTGAATCTCTTCCTGGTATTTTATACAGGAGATCTTAAATTGCCATGATGGAGTTCAAGGGTTGTCTTAAAATCTGGGGCACCTTGACTCCTCTGAGGCAGAGAAAATGAAACAGACGCATTGTCAAGAATTCTCCCATTGGCCATTGAAACCTGCTCAACAATTATGATCCCAAACCCGTTTTCCCACCTCAGCTATTTTATCTTTCTATTACAAAGAAAACTCCCACGTAAAGATAGGTGAATATACTGAAATTCCACTTTATTTACATATAAAGAACTCAGCAACTGCCTTGGCTATCTGTGCAGGAAATGGCAGTAAATATTCAGCTTCTTTAAGTCATTTCAGTTGACAGAGATAATTTCATCAGCAAAATTAAAACTGGAGCTGTGTGCAAATGGTCTCTTTCTACCCTTTTTGTGAGAAAAGAAATAATGAGGCAGGGAAGCCCATTTCACCACATTTGTCCAAGGCAAGGAGAAATTCTCCATCAGTTTCTCAGAGGTGGAACTCTGGATTAGCAGCGGCTATAGAAGCATGGGGTTTTGCTTTATTTATCCCAGGGATTTTTCTTTGTTATACAGCCAGTGCAAGCGACCACAAAAGCAAATATATGGGAAGACTGGTTGCCATGTTATTCAAAGGTATGGTGCATGTGCGAGAGAGAGAGAGAGAGAGAGAGAGAGAGAGAGAGAGAGAGAGAGAGAGAGAGAGAGAGAGAGAGAGAGAGAGAGAGAGAGAACGAGTCACCACAAATGATGAAGAAAGTTTAGTGGTGGCCAAGATAGAGTGGTGTGTGTTTTCATACTCTTGTCTCTCTCTCCATTCCTTCACTGTAGTGTGGAAAGATGAGGAAGCTTCAGGCTGCCACAGAAATGAGTATCCAATGAAGCTCAGGGAACCAAGGTTCAGGAAGTCCTTCCTGATAGTTAGGATACCAATGCTATGGAATGGGCCTCCACAGCAGGTGGTTGAGGCCCTGTCAGTGAGGGTGCTCAAGGATAGGCTGGACATGAACATGGTAGGCATGTCGTGAGCAGAGCCGGCTGGAGCCGGGGGTCAGACTAGATAGCGCAGGAGCTCCCCTTATGACTTGCTCTGTTTCTATGTTTCTATAAAAGACTGGACACATCTCCACACTTCTCAGCCACCACATGTGCGAGCACAAGAACACCAAACTCAGCCCATGAGGATGTCCCTGTGATGTTCTTTTCTAATCTTCTTTTTGAAAGCAATGTCTTTTCTATAAAATTTAATGACACTGGTTGAAACAGCGAGGAAGACATTTCCACTGCAGCACTAGTTAAAATATATATGTGATTGAGCAATGATTCAGTTACAGTCATTTCCCCGTGTTTGATGTAGATAAGAGACAATAAGC
This sequence comes from Varanus komodoensis, assembly GCF_004798865.1. Classification (NCBI taxonomy): domain Eukaryota; kingdom Metazoa; phylum Chordata; class Lepidosauria; order Squamata; family Varanidae; genus Varanus; species Varanus komodoensis. Next base: position 26,387,845 of record NW_025335268.1, on the reverse strand, counting down.
TTCTTTTCATGTCCACGCAACAACTGCATATGTACTTTTGACACTGACACGGTCAGGCACAGACAGGTGATAAAACTGGTACTTTCCAGGTGATGAAACAGCCATCATCTCTGTGCTTATTAAATGTATTGATGGACTCTTTCTTTAAATTATATCCACTCTACCATTTACAGGATCCTTTGATCTTTTTTCAAACCACCAGTCGAGGACTACATTTTAGGTAAGAAAAAAACCCCATCTATCTTTGCTGGAACATATAGTCAACTCATCTTTGCAGCAGGACAATGTATTTTGCTGCATTTTAACAAGTGGTTTGAAATAAAGGCAAAGTGTGCATAGGCCATTTTATTAAAGCAGCATTCCCACTGCAAAAGAGGTTGTAGTAAAGGTACATCCACTGGAAGGAAGGGGCTGGTTTATGTTCTCTGCACCCTGAATTAAGATGACTGCTGGGTTTTGTAAAATTTGTTTTATTTCTTTAAAACATTGTATAAATGCATAATTTCCATAACCAGGGGACAGGAGCATTTAAGTCCAATTCAATTAATTAATTAAATTAGTTGCATTAAAAAATACAAATAGAATAATATCAAGGAGAAAAACAGTGACTAAAAAGACAATCCCAGCAGCCAATCACTGGATGATGATGATGATGATAAGAACCTCATTAAAACAGCCAAGTGGAAGTTCAATAGGATTTCCATGCCAAAATCCAGCAGCAAGAAGGGCACACAGTTTTGTATCATTGAAACGACTTACTAAAAGGAAAGGCCTTTCCAGGGGAAGATCATTGGAGAGGAAGTCAGGCAGGCAGATCCAAGCACGCTGGCATTGTCCACGGTCTCCACCAGGCATCCTTCAGCCTTTGGGGAATGTGTGGGAGATGAATGAAGACAAAGGTCTTCAATTAGCCTTTTAAAGGCCCTGTAAAAGTATGTCGAATTGTGGTGCTTTTCTTCAGAAAACGCACAAACTGCTTACAGATTCCTAAAGCAGACACTGTGGGAAGTGAGTGAATGTACATTTCAGTAGCACTTCCATATAGCATTTGTCCGACCTTGGGAGTTCTGAGGTTGAGGATGAGAACAACTTCTCCTCCTCCATCTGTTCACTAGAATATTCTTATTAAAAGTCTCTTCCAGGTGCTACTCATAAATACCTAGATTTTAATTGTCCCATATCGGGATCACTCCCACCACTCTTCTTTTAGTGTTTGAAACTTATTCTGCTGAGCAGCTGCAGAATAAGCCAGTCTCTGATCAAGTTTTTTTTTACTGTCTTTGCAGCTACCGCCAAGAATCAATACATTAGCTAGCCATTGGTAATGATTTTGCCACCAATTACTGTTTAGGATTCATGTGTAAAAGGAAAGAGCAGGTCCACCCATGGCGATTGGCCCAGTCCCACCTCACTAAATCAATTTTATCTCCTGTTAGTCCTAATTATAGTAGAACCACTGCAATGAATGGGAGGAAGCAGGAAGCAGGACAAACTTGATGCAACCCTATCAAGTTCTGTGTAACATCAAAAAGAACCTACATATTCACAGACTTTACATGTATGGCCTTCATCTGTGCAATTGGGGAACCTTTGAATAGGCAGGGTGTGCAGGGAGAACTATGCACATGGGTGGATCCAGCTGTGAGGATGTGGAACTGGGATGGGGGATGCAGTCTTCCCTGACTCATCCTCACCTGGCAGCCCCTCCAATTCCCTGAAAATGCTGCAGAGGCTTGGGGAACCTGTTGCATGGCCTGAGGTGTAATACAGAGGGAAGATGGCACTTCCCCAAGATCAAGTAGATGCATCTTCCATGAGTGGGACCCTTCTTTCCATGGAAGGCAGAATGTGGATCCAGCTGATAAAGGGAGGCAGTTCAGCCTGTGGGATGCAGGCCCTCCCCACAGATACACCCACACCCGAAGAAAGGAAAATCAGGAACACTATTTATGCTCCCTGCCATTGATGTTGCATTCTGGAGAGTCCTGGGAAACATTCCTGATGGCTCCTGCCTGCTTCTGACAAAGCTCTAATAAAGGGCCCTCTATGGAAAGGGCTGAAGAGCTTTTTCTAGTCTTTGCCCCTGGTTTTGCCCAAAGGCCCTCAAAAACTTGAAACTGGTATCCAGCTCATAGATTCTTGTAATTTGGTATCAGGATTCTTGCATTTCCAGTGTAAGTCCTGAAATGGAAGTATCGGCATACTATGGTAAGACTAGCACCAAGTCGCATGATGTAAAGGCAGCACATGCCTTGGCGAAGGCTTCATGCTATACTCAGGCACTTCTGTTGGATTAATCCCAGGTGTTGGTAGTAGCTGAAGTCACAGTCTGAAAGTAATCTATTGCCCCAGCTGACATTGCGTTGCTCTCCCTAATTATGGTCACAATTTACACCCAGTTTTAGGGCATTGGCATTTTAATTGACTTTGGAAGAGCTTCCCTTGTGAAGAAAAATGCTGAGAAAAGGTTAAGCATTTGACATTTTAGGAGGTAGTAAATACTGATTTTTGATAAGGCCATGGAGCTGGCACAACCTGTTAAAGTGATTTCCAGATAAATGATGCAGAAACTCGAAGCACTTGTAGAGGAACCCATGTTCCACGTGAGACCTACCAGAGAGACATCATGGAGAGAAGGACCAAGAAAGACACCTGAACATGAGGCAGAAAACCCCACAAGGAGCCCTCCCTCTCATGACTGCTAATAACAGCAACTACTACTACTAACTATTACTACAACTACTATGTAAATGTATATTGTTCCTTGTATCAATTTTATATTGTGTACGATATGCTTTCTGTTTATGACACATCGTAAAGAATAGGTATGATAAGCCCCCCCCCAAGCCCTCCCCATACCTTATTCCACCCATAAATAAACACAGTGACTATATGGTGATTGTGTTTTATTATTATATGCCACCTTGAGAAGGCTTCTGTCTTGAAAGGAGCCAAGAAATACTTTAAATCAAATACCTAATGAATATTCCAGTTGAATAACTTAGTTGCAAGCTTAAACCCAACCAGGCATGGGTTGGGGCTAGGTGCAATGGTCCAAAGACTTCCCAGAAAAGGTACAGTGTGAGGAAGAATGTAAAGGAACTAAGTGCATTGAGGCCTTATGGAAGTCAGTTAAAGGAAGCAGGAGTCAGGAAACCTTTGGCCAGCTGAGGGCTGCAATGCTGGGGAGATGAGAGTCACAGGAGGGCTATGCTGAGCTATAAGCACATGAAGTTAGGCAGAGCCTTGAAGGTAGGTCAAAAAGCGTGTGCGGGACCCAGGAGTGGACGGAAAGACAGTGATAGATAGGAAAAATGGGGATGTGTGCTCCAAACAACAGGCGAGAGGGATCGAGTTAGCTGCAGAGAGCTGTGGGAGGGCAAGAGGGAAGAGGGTGCAGTGGTTACGGTATGATGAGGTCATGGACAGGAGATGTCACTTAAAGGCAGGGAAGAACAACTGTAATGTTGCAACGCTGTGGGGGGAGGACCTGGCAGACGACGACCAGAGAAGAGTCAAGAGGAAAGTCAGGCGTGTGCCAGATCAACCGGGTGGATGGTGATATTCTCAGTGGATGAAGAGAATGTTCAAGGAGATGAAGCCTTGGGAGAAAGAGAGGAAGTCATTAGGCTGGCATAGTCTGTACCCATAACCAATGGAGTCAGAGATGGTCTGTGTGGATCCAGCGTGCAGGGCTGGCCAAGACGTTCAGCTGCCTGAAGCAAAGAACTAGGTGGTGCCCCCTCTCATTTCATCTAGCAAAGTCAGCTAGACCAGTAGATTAATCTGTTTTCACAATGGATAGTAAAACAGCACTGCACCTGAAGGCAGCAGGTTACCTGAAGGAGTTCAGAACATGCCAGGTGATATGCAGGTGTCTTCTCCTCCTCCTCCTCCCCCCACCCCAAGGCGAATGCTTCACTCTTCTTAATGCTTGAAGTAGCTCTGCCAGAGCTGCATCCAGCAGTAAGTTTGTATCTCAAAATTCAGTGGCTGGCTTCTGGATGCTAATATACTGCGTAACTATCTTGTGTGTGTGCTTGACAAGGTCACACTGCACATGGGGAGCCTGGATCAGCTAGCATTTTGTCAGCTTGGAACCACTGTTGGCCAGATTAAAGTGCCCTTTAAAAGCAAATGACATGCCCCCGCTTAACCGGGTTCAGTAGCCAGCTTGCTACATCGGCTTCAGAAGGTTCTTCCAGGTGGAGCAGATGGTGCAATGAAAATTTCTTTTCTCTTAGATAAGCATAAGATTGCTGGCAATCAAAATAATGCTAGTCAGGATGTCTTAATATATGCCAACTGCTGTAACACGGGGTATCTCCAAGAGAGAGACTGTATTATGCATTTTAATATATTTGCAAATAGTTTCACTCTCTGCTAACTGCTCAATTTGTTTTGAGGGGAAAAAGCATTTCCAATCTGTATATAAATAGATTATTTGCATTTTACATTAGCAAGAAAGAACTTTAGTATGAAAATGTTCTGCATTCCAGTGCTGCTTTGCACTGCTATCATTTCTTAGCTTAGGACCAATGCACAATATAACTGATAGAAAAAGATACATTAATAACCTGCTCTCCAAAACAGTCAGAATCTTTGCTGTTGGATTTCCTTGAGTTGTACAAATGCAATTTCTTAGGGCTGGCTGAGGAAATGCTCCCAGAACAACTTGGATATGATTGAGTGCAATGTACTCTCAGATGTCATAATCGAACTTCTCAAATATTCTCTGTACCCCCAAAACAACAAGAAAATGTCATGTGCAGGATGATGGAAAGCCAGAAATGATCAGCCTCGCCAAGAGATGCTGAGCTTCTTTCAGCCAAGGGCTGAGTTCAGTTTTGGAGAATTGCAGGCAAAGGGTGGAGAAAGAGAAAAGTGATGGGGCCCAAAATACCAGCCCAATTTAGAAGAGGTTTTAAAGCAGGGAAGAAACCACAGATACCACAGAAAAGCCAGGAAGCCATCAGGCAGGCATTCTGGGGATACAGGCACAGGAGGTGCCTGCTGAAGAACTTTTGGGAGTGGTGGGGACTTGGGTGAACAGATTCAGCCTACGAGACTGAAGTTCAACACTTTTGCTAGCTCATCTGAATGTGGATGCTGGTAAACAGCCGTTTTCTGTGTCAAATCAGCCAGTCCTGCTTCTGCTGCAGCAGAGAAGTCAGTCTGCAAACCAGACCATCATCTCCGACTGACTCTCCTTGGCACAGACTGTTCTCAGTCTGGGTTCACATATGGATGTCTGTCATGTGAGCAGCAGCAGCCGTGTGAACAAGATGCAACAGAAGGAGCCGTGCAGCCCTGTGCCAAACATTGCCCTTTGCATTGGACCACCTGTGACCCCCCTCCCCCTCCAAAATAGCAGCCATTGGGAATGGGCTGGGGAAGACACCCGGAGGAAGAGCTTTTAATCTGTAAAAACCCACACTCAGTGATATTTGCCCCACATTCAAGTACCAAAACATTTTGATTGTTCTGATTATGCCTTTTCTGAACCTCCTCCAGTGTGCTAGGAAATTATTCTTGAGATGGGGTCACCAGTAATAGGCAGTATTTCAAATAAAGCTTACAACACAGGAACGTAATTATGCCAGAGCCACTTCTAATGAATCTGAGAGGAACCCTTGGTGTGATCAGGAACCCTGCTTTCCTGGGGTCCCCACAGAGCTCCACTGGTGTCCTGGGGAGCATGCATAGAGACCCTCTTCAGTGCTTCCTCCTTCAGGGAGGGCAGATGGGGCACAAGCAGCCACCTGGGAGTGGGATGGAGCGTGCAGAGCCATGCAAGGTGGGGGCACCATGTCCTTAGGCTTCCCTCCCCCGGCCCTCCCCCAGTGGGTGCCCTCCAGATTTGTTGCATGTGGATGCCACTGCCATAATCCACAGTCAACATGTCATCCAACACATCTGCGGACCACATTTTTAATCTAACAACTTGAAGGCGTCAGGTTGGAGAAAGCTAGGGTAGACCTTAATCTCTCCCCAGATTATGTGCTTGAGGTTCTAAACCAAAAGCGGCTTCAGAAGGCTCCAAACTGCGGTGGAGCACCAGGAAGGAAGGACTGCTTAACCTTTCTCCTGTGGGAATTTCCCCACTGAAAGCAATGCCTCCCTCGTTGCCTTTTCCACAGGGAAAAAGGTATGAAAAGCACAATTAAATACTGCTTGTAGAATTCTACTAAAGTATTTCCCTAATTTATCAACAAGCTGTCTCTGGAGGCAAATAACTGTGTAAACATGTAACCTATTTTTAACACATGCTGTTGCAAAAGCTATATTAAACACTTTCAGTACATTTAAATGCCAAACCTCTTATTTGGTCTTCTCATCCTTCTGATTAACTGGAAATTTACAACCTGTCACATATAATCCTCTGGGTAGGGGTTTTATGGGCCTGTGCATACAGAGTTTAGGGCTGCATACAAATTAAGCCATGCTTAATGTTTACTCTACTGAATAGTACCCACGAGACTGAAAGCCATGACTGTGGCCAGTGTGCTCTGCAATATGAATGAAATCTACATGAGAGGGGAATTTAAAGTAGGTAGAACTGTTTACCAAAGATTGGATAAGATTGAGGTATCTTTTAAAATGTGTTTCCCTTCTTAGATTACTCTGTGCGCAACAAAGTCATGTTTTCTTCTCAGCCCACTTCACTGCTTTCCCCATCTCTTTTCCCACTGCTCACTTCTTGATTAATGCACCTGGTGTCAAGGTCTTCTCTTTCATATGCACACTCTGGTAACAGTGAGGTCTCTTATTGTAGTACATCAAGTTACACAGTCCAGCTTCTTTAACTCCACAGTCAAATCTTCATGGTTACAAACCTCATAAATAAGATAACAAAGCAAAAGCATTGCTTAGTTCAAGGAAGAGTCTTGAGACTAATAACTGTACCATGTCAGAGATCACTTCCAACAATTTATTTCAAATAAGGATCTCTATTGGTTTAGGACAAGTCCAGATAAGCATAAATAGGGGCAAAGAGAAAATTCAAAGCTTAACTGACTCAGAGATCAAGTCCAATATTGTGGTGTAGATTTGAGAAAGCCACAAGCATAAGGATCACAAGAACTGTTTCAAGGCTAACATTAGTCCAAGATTCATGAACAGGCAAGGAAACTTTAGAAGCTTTTAAAGCTTTTTAAGCTGACATTCCCAACTTAGGCTTGCCAGTCCTTTGCTTTGGCTCCCAGTATTAATTTGAGAGCAGGCAATAAATCCAGGCAATACTGGATCTCACAATCAAAATGGCAGTAAGTCCAGGTGAATGAGAACTGCAGGCAGCAAAGGTGCTCGCTCCAATGGCAGGGCCTCTAGCCCTGCACCAGCTCGTGTTACGAGATTCAGGACTGACAAGACATCATCCATGGCTGGAAATTTGCATTCCGTCAGAGACACAAGTCAAGCCCAGCAATAGATTCTCAGGCAGGGTCTCAGTGGCACAGAATTCCAAGACAACAATGCAAGGTAGAACGGCCAAAAAAAGAGGACTAAAGACGTGCAATTTGCATAATATTTGCATATACAATACACTTCACATCGTGAGGAAGCCTGACCCACTGTCCTGCATGCCGGCTCAGGCTGCTGCTCCAGTGCTAAGTGTGGATGGGCAAGTCCAAGGCCCTGCTCTCCTCCTGTTGGGATCTCTGACCTTGCAGCAGACTTGGACTGGGCAGTCCCTTGTATGGAGGAGGACACTTTCAAAGAGAGGGACGGCTGCTCTTCAAAGAGAAGACTGCCCATGTAAATAGGGCATCAGGGCATCCTGCCAGAGTGGGTACCCCACCATGGGGCCACAAACTCCTCCCAGATGCAACGCAAAGATGCTGCTGGGGGATGCCTACAAGTTTCCTTTCTCAGAGGTCTCCTTGGCAAGCAGTTAAAAGGGGAACAGCAAATATGTACCGCTGCAACTCTCCCAGGCTCTTCTGAGGCAGGGGCTTGATTGCCTCACTGAGAGAGAGAGAGAGAGAGAGAGAGAGAGAGAGAGAGAGAGAGAGAGAGCGTGCGCGCATGCGCGCGCGCGCGCGCGCGCTAATAATCGTAAAAATAGAAACGGTTTCTAAAAAAATCAATGAGGGAGTGAATTCTGTTGACATCACAGAAAACTGGGTCAGCTGTCCTCGTCATGCAGAGCTCTTTACTATGCCTCTGAAAAACGGGCTGGCACACAGCAGGTGCAGCTTTCCTCCCCATCACTTTGTGGGCCCCTATTGTGCCTGTTACATTCCCATTTATCATGGTTTCTTGAGACATGCAGGGGCCCAAGGAGGAAATAAATATGGCAATATGAGTGTACGGCTCTCCATTTTCTACTCATAAGGAATCTGCATTGATCTTAGGACCCTGTAGCTAAGTACCAGTGCTGAAGAAGAATAGTCAGAAGAATATTTATTGCTCCTCTTTGTAAACCATAGAGGAAGTATGACCATTAGCTTTTGTTCTGGTTGACAGGGATATATTTTGAAAATTGGGTTCCAACTCAGCAGTAGCCAAGTTTTGGCAGATATTGATGAAAAATTATGACTAGCAGAAATAAAAGTCCTATTGAAAAATAAAGGAAGAAAGATCTCTGTGGCATCTCAAAACACAAAGAGGAAGGGTCTAGAAAGGCACGCAGTGTGTTCAAAGGCATGATTTAATATACAGAAATCACAAGGTAAATGCTTTTCTTGAAATGCCATTCTGAACTGTGACCAGATTAATAGGGAAGCTACAGAAGAAACCTAGTCCTAGAGCAAGGATAAGTAACACGAAGTTCTCCAGATGATTTGGGCTACAACTCCATAAATCCCTGGCAGAATGGGACTTATGGAACTAAGTCCAAAAAATCAGAGTGCCTACCTCTGTCCTGGAGGAAGCAGACTCGCCCCATTTGGTGACTCTGTCTTGTTTGCTGTTCATGAGCTCAGGTGCGATTGTGCAGGTAAGTGGGATATGGTGTCTCAATAAATCAGCACCTATGAATTTTTACTGACAAACAGGGAAAGGGTAAAATGGTTTGTCCTGAACTGCAAAATGTCATCACCTGGCAAAGCCTGATGATGAGGAATGAAAACACAGGACAGCCTTCACCCCTGAGACAGAAACTCCTACAAAAACCTTCTCCCCCACCCTTGTAGTGAAAATATAATCCTATCAAATAAATTAAATAATGAATAATTTGGTGCTTTTTCATGACATTCTAAAGAAGCTTTCTGAGGCAGCTGCCTCTGGTGCTACAATATGTGTACATGCGTATCTTTAAAGGAGTCCATCTCCTAAGGACACCCCGATTTTTAAAAAGAGATGTATGGGGAGAGGAGGGCATTGGATTTCAGGGGGGAAAACCTAAGGCAGAAGAATTGAATGGAGCCAGCCAAAGGGAGGGCACACGTGGGCGAAAAGCTGCCAGTGCAGGAGGATCGGATGCCACAGAGATCAGGAGGGCAAGGGTGATCTTATTTCAGCCATTTTTTCAGCAAATTTCAGCAATTTTTTTCTCTAGTTCTACCAAAGGCAACATCTTTCAAAATAATTTCTGTCCTGTCCAGGAAGCCCCAATATGCCACAGTAAATTTGTGCACCTTTAAACCACCACCAGGCGTTGCCTCTTTCGAAACAGGAAGAAGCCAACATCTCCACCATCCTCTCTAGCATAAACCCCTCATGCCAAGGACGGTGCTGCACCCTGAAGAATCTGGCAACAGATCATGCAGAGAGCAGATGACTATGGAGCCCAGGAGTTCCAGAACACAAGGATTCCAGTTCAAGCAAGCAACATACTAATATATTACCATGCTCCAAATTCAGATACATAGTGCTGTACATTCAAGTTTCTTTTTTCAAGCCAGCGCACTTCCACTTTTCCTCAAGGAAATGGTCCTAGGGCAGCTCGGGGGCAGCCACGAGTGCAGACGCTCCCTTGCTCTCCATCTGATCTGCAAGCAGCTGATGCAACTGCTTGGTCTTGTCAGGGCCTTGCCCACAAGCATGGTTGCCAGGAGCAAGTGGCTGGGTAGGGCTTTGCAGAGTCAGGCATGCCCTGAGAAAGCTAGGCTGCTTGTTGTTCAGTTGCAAAGTCGTGCACGACCCATCAAGACCCCATGGACAACATTCCTCCGGATTCTCCTGTCTTCCAATATCCCCCCGAGTACACCCAGCCCCACATCCACCTCCCCAGTGACCCCATCCAGCCGCCTCACTCTCTGCTGTCCCCTTATCCTTTTGCCTTCATCGTTCCCAGCATCAGGGTCTTTCCCAATGAGTGGCAGGGTGGCAGCTGGGTGGCAGGGTGCTTTTGGGCCATTTGGACTGTGGACATAATGGAAATAATGGGCAGACAGGGGAAGGAAGGTTGGCTGGTGCCTTCACATTGCTCCGCTAAGGAAGCGCATCCTAGCAATTATAAGGACACTGAGTTCAAAGGGAAGGAGCCAGCTGGTACTAAGGCATATGTTGGCAAACAGGCAGCTCTAAAGATCTGGGGCCTGGCTCAGAAAACCTGGAGGTCATGCTCAGGTGAGCCATTACCTATCTCCACTCTGGTGCCTCCAGACAGCTTTCCAGCACTCCTGTGTAAGTCTATCCCTCCTCCAAGCAAATGCTGTCATTCTGATGGTTAGCAGAAATATTTTTTTAGAAAGGATACCGGGAATCCAGGAGTATTTTCTCATAGAAGACTATGCTCTGTTTCATTCCAAGATACTTTTTTGCCAAAGCTTTCCCAATGCAGTCTCCCTTGTAGGCCATTTTTAAAATATACCAGTACTTTTAAAGACCAACATTTCTCCTTCACTTACATTCAAAGCCTAGTATAGATTTGTTAATTATACTGCATGCTATTAACTGCAAGTGATCAATCCTCTGAGAAAATTGACTTCCAATATAATCTGTTATGAAGCTACTCAGATGACTTTGCCGAGCAGGGCCATTCTTTTTCAGCACAAGTCATTAGCAGCTGACCTTTAGGCATGAAGACTTGAATAACTCCCCCCCCCCCCCGCCATCCATTTCAAATATGGGGTGGGAACTGTTTTCTGCCCTCCAGAGGCAGCCCCCTGCATCACCCCTATGGCTGTCTGGAGAATATACCCGGTGCAAGGCATGCTAACTGTGGAGACTGAGATGGCTGCCCCATCTCACCCTGGACATGGTCTCGGAGTTCAAGGCTCACATGTATCTGCTGCAGAGGTGATGGGATTATGTCCTTAGTGACTTTCAGGTTGGCATAGAGCCAGTGTGGTGTAGTGGTTAGAGCATGGGACTGGGACTCAGATGATCTGGGTTCTAGTTCCCACTCAGCCATGGAGCCAACTGGGTGACTCTGGGCCAGTCACAGACTCTCAGCCCAACCTACCTCACAGGGTTGTTGTTGTGGGGATAAGATGGAGGAGGAGATGTAAGCTGCCTTGAGCCCTTTGTAGGAAAAAGGCAGGATATAAATCAAAAAATAAAAACATAAAAAAATAAAAAAAGAACTCCTATGTCAAATTTTGCAAGCGGCAATCCTATACGCACTTGCTGAGGAGTAAATTTCAGTGTTCCAGTTAATTATCACGCTGTGCTAGGAAATGTGGACTTCTGGACAGAAGATATAGTATTGCACTTGGCTTTTGTGTGGTAAACCCACTGTTGATGTTTTGGGGTAGTTCTGGATGATGTATGAAGAGACCCGCATAAAACAAAGGAAGCTATTGCGATTGGTACTATCTGGTAAGCCCTCGCCATACCGTGATAAGACATGCTGTCCTTCCTTTTCCTCCTATAAAACCTGTGTGGTAGCTATTAATTTTAGAAGCACCATCTGTCCAAGTGAACGCATTAACGTTTTTATACAGAACATCAAATGAGCCATTCCGGTATCTTAGAAAATTGGTAGGAGTGGGCCAACTCAGCACAGAATGATAACCTCATTCTGTTGCCTCATCTGTCCAAATCATTTCTACAGAGAGGACCAGTTTAATATTCCAAGCAATTTCTGATTCAAGCCTATTGGGGGAGGATAAAAAATGAACCAAATTTTCCCTCCTTAGGAAAAAGAATCTTTTCTAAGTACAAGATGAGCAGAATGATGCCTCTGCACATTTTTTAAAAAAAAAATCTGATATTTATCACAGCGAGATAAACATAATGAAGTCATAGTTATTAAAAATGTTTTAATAAATAAATAAATAAATAAATAAATAAATAAATAAATAGTGTAGGTAGATCACAGGTTTGAAGGCAAACATTGATTTTGCATTTGCGTACACAATGCAATTAGAAGTCACTCCCAAAATGTCATTTCCAAATGGCCTTTGCAAGCCAAATTTCCCCATGTTTATTTTAACAATAATCAGATGGGTGGGCTGCTGGATGTAGATCAAGAGGAAGAGACTAGACTGTTTATGGCTTAGATGCAAACCTTCTATAGCTGTATTACAACTGAAGTAGTGCACCTTGACAACCTTAAATCTAGCAGTTTCAGAATCCAGGGGGCATGAACATATTTCCTCTATTATATTTACAAACCTTGATTAATAGTACAAGGTTTATTTAACCCTCAGATAACCCATGAGGCCCATTTCACATGATCAAGTGCTATCCTGATCAGGGGATATCTATTCAAACTGGCAGCCACACATGCTGGGCACACACAGTGGCTCATTATGGGTTAAATGCACACAATAAACCATCCCTGGCACACAAACTGGCCAGTGTGTAGTTTGTCAGTGGGACTCAGTAAATCCCAGCATCAGTCTTTCTCATCCATTTGTATTTCTCATCACAGAATGCATGGCTCCAAATCACAGGGCAATTTCTCACTTTTATTGCACCAGACTTCTTGTTCCAAATGAAACTTCTTATAGAAGCAGAAAATAACATTCACAGATCTCGACATGTGGTACAGGACTGATAACTTCTAGGAGTTTGTAGAATCAATAGGTTAGGTGGAACTTTTGGAGCAATATTAAGACTGTTGATTTGTTCTTTAATTTCATTTGCTGTCCATCTGTTGACAGAAAGTATAACGATCCTAGTTTTCTAGGAGTGCTACTCGAAGAGGAGTCATTTACAGGGTAGTCACCCTACACACACACACACACACACACACCTCTTTCATAGCTAATAACAAGCAATGAGAACATTCCCTTACCAGGATCTGAGACTTGACAAATCTCACAGAAGTTGCCATATGTGTAAGTAAATTGGATTGGGCCAACTTAAGCTACACAATCAAACCCTTTCCAAAAACAAGTGTGACTTATCCATATGGATAAGGTAACAACACAGGTAGACCATAAGGGCCCTGCTGGATCAGATGTGCCAGCCCTCAAGCTGGATATGAATGCCAGGGCACTTCCCAGTCATGTTTCGCAGCAACTGCTTTACAGAAATCCAGGAGGATGAGTTTAGCAGCCCATTGAGAGCATCTGGATTTATGGAAATGGAGCAAGGCATAAAAGGAACACAGTGGTTGCAGCTACAGCAACTCTGGGGGAAAGTCATCATGCCGTACTTGAATTCTTGATTCTAAAGGAAGAAAAAGCCAAATGAAGCCAAACTTGCACCCTGGATTTCAAGAAATCCATATTGATAAACTCAGAACAATGATAAGGAAAGTTCCATGGGAAGTGGCTCACAGAAAAGGAGTCCAAGATGGGCAGGAATTTTTGAAAAAGGAAATTCTAAAGGCACAATGACAAACTATTCCAGTAAGGAAATTGGGTGGAAGACAACAGAAGAAGCTCATGTGGCTTCACAAAAAGCTCAGAGATGATCTGAAAACAAACCAACAAACAAAAAGGACGTGTATAGGAAGTGGAAGGAAGGCCAGGCTACAAAGGAAGAATACAGGCAGGGAGCATGGAATTGCAGGGAAGGCCACAGGAAGGCTAAAGCTAGGAATGAACTGAGGCCAGCGAGGGCTGCTAAGAGCAACAAAAAGGCCTTCTTCAGAGGAAAGAAATGGGGGTTCGGCTATTCACTGTGGATGGGCAAAATGATAACAGATGACAAAGAAAAGGCAGAAGTGCTCAATTACTATTTCTGCTCAGCCTTCTCCCAGAAGAAATGCTATGACCTTCCAGTTGAAGGGGAAGAGACACAAGTAATGGATGGCATACAGATTCTATAAATAAATGATTAAGTACAAACTGAAGGAGTAGGAAGCCACTCAAGATTGACAGGCAAGTGGTCAAGGATCATCCAACTGGGTAGAATGGGTTCAAATTTCCAGGGCCCAATGAACTCCATCCTAGAGTCAGAAAGGACCTGGTGGTGGTACTTGTAGAATAACTGTTTATTATCTTTGAGAAATCATGGAGGTCAGAGGAAGTGCCAGATGACTGGAGAAAGGCTAATGTTTTCCCTAATTTAAAGAATGGGGAAAAAGAAGGACCTGGGAACTATAAAACAGTCAGGCTGACATCAATCCCTGAAAAAATTCTGGAGCAGATTATAAAGCAGTCAGTCTGCCAACACCTTGGAAGCAGTTATTAGAATCCAACATGAATTTTTTTAAAAACAAATTCTGCCAGATTAATCTGATTTCAGTTTTTAATTGGGTAACTCCCTGATGGACTGTGAGAATGCTATGGACATAGTATATCTTGACTTCAGCAAAGCTTTTGACAAAGTGCCCCACAATATCCTGATTAGCAAGCGAGCTAAAAGTGGGCTGGGTGGCACAACCATCAGGTGGATCCACAGCTGGCTACAGAATCAGACTCAAAGAAGGTGGCACCTTCATCAATGGCACCTTCTCAAACTAGGGAGAGGTAACAAGTGAGGTACTGCAGGGTTCAGTCCTGGGTCTAGTGTTCTCCAACATTTTTGCTAATGATTTGGATGAGGAAGGGCAGAGAACAATTATCAAAATTGCAGATGACATGAAACTGGGTAGGATAACTCAGTAAGCTTCCTTCTGCCTGTAAAATAAATAAATATCAAGGCTCTAATCAGCCCCCATTCTCAGCTGACACACTATGTTTGGACTGGGCTATGCATTTAATTCCCTGAGTTGATGTCAACCAGGCATAGTAGACTATAACTAAGGCATCAGCTCCTAGGCTGGGATGCTTAAAATTGTAGTCCAACACATCTGGAAGGAACAAGGCTAGGGGGAGGCCTTCTCAGGGGGATTTGTTGATCTTCGATTAGTTCCCTGCACAGTACTGACCTCAGTGATTTAAAGGGATGCAGTGCAGTGGATAGGAAACTGTGTTCCATGACCACTCAGGCGATCCAGCCTCAGAGAGAATCCCAGGGCACTTCCTGGATTGCCTGCCACTTCATTGTTGCCTTGAAAAATACTGCTTGAGCAAAGGAACTCAAATCAGTCCAATCTATAATTGCCCGGCAGATCCATAAGAATATGAGGAGAGTCTCACTGGGCCCATCTGGATTGGCAGCTTGTTTTTAACAGGGCTGGTGAAAGTTTCTGCAAAGTTGGTAAGTACAACACAGATATAATGGCTTTCCCCTGTAACACATGCCATAGCACCTGTGTTAGGGAATACTTTGAAAATGTGCCATGTCCCTTGGCTCTTCATTATCCTGCAGAGGACTTTGGTGCAGACAGGTTGCAAGTCTCCCCACTTCAGGCAGGGGGACTCTTCTTCTATACCATCCTGTCCAGAGGATATAGATTTGCCATCTCCTGGAGCAGCTCAGCATGAACTTGGGCCCCAAATTCCAGGCCTAGCCCATTTCCGGCTGCCCCACAAATGACCACCTAGAGTGTGGGTGGTGAAGCAACAGGGTAGCAGAACTAAATGCCACATCTAGTGATAACAGTGCTATGCTTTAAGAAACCTGCAAAACTCGTCAGGCTTCTGGGTGTGTGTGTGTGTGTGTGTGTGTGTGTGTGTGTGTGTTTTAATCAGCTTTAGCGAATGTTCTCCTGGTATATCCAGAATGTAGAGGCAGATGGAAAGCATCTATGTGGCTGTGTGTGGTCTGGAATGGGGGAAGAACGCTACCTGTGGGCTTCCCAACTGAAGTAATACCAGAGCATTATGAAGTCCCAGTCCTATTAAGTTCAGACTCTAAAACTGCACCCCTCCCGCAGTCATCTGACTCTTTCCCTCAACTGCTCTGGGACATGGGCTGCAGGAACACGCTTTAAGGATCACAGTCAGCATCCTGTAAGGGTGGAGCCGTAGAAAACCCGGGCTCTGTGAGCCTCCCCGAGGCCTCCGATGACGGCAGCGCTTTTTGCAGGATTAGACTAGCTAGCACATGCCGCAGAGTGCTGTCCAGGGTCCTGAAGAGACGCCCGCCTCGCCCAAGAGGCCATGCGTCACGGTACTGTCTGCTTCCTGGCCCTGGACCTCATGCCTGCTCAGACAAAATGGAGGTTCTAGGTCAGCTACTGGAGAAGCTCTGTCTATTGTTAATCCTACAAGCGTTTTCCTGGAGAACATCTTTCAGGTTCTTGGGCATGCAAACATGCTTGCGTTTGAATATTGTTGCATTTTAGCAATGCCCAGAAAAACGTACAAACAGTTGGTGCTTTCCTTGCCACCAATAAGCAATCAACCTTGTCCTTGCATCTGTCCACCACTGCAAATAGGCAAGTTTCTTGTGGTGGTAAATTTTAGTTAAATGTGAGTTGTGTTTGAACAGCTGGGTGAATGTGTCACCACCACAATTACTTTCTGTAGCCTGGCTTCTGAGGATTTCCGTTTCAAAAATCTTCTGACTGATTACAAGGGGGGAAAAAATTATAGAATGTGTGGAGGGCATAAGACATAAGGGGCAAAGGGAATTTCTAGGAGGGAGTTAGCTTTGGCCCGCATATTGCACTTCTGGTAAATGTAAGCTTAATAAGGGTACAATCCTGTGCATGTCTACACATGCATAGGACTGAATCCTAAATTTATGGAAAACTTTTCCTTACTGTCCCCATTCTTCTTAATGCATCCCCAGGTATTTAATCACAGGCTACAAGAAGGATGTGTACCTGCTGCAATAGAGGCGTTGGATCCAAAATTTACCTACCATGAGGAAGAGGATTCCACAAGAGGCCCTCCGCCCAGTTTTACCTATGATATTTATATCCTGCCTTTCAAGGAACTCGAGACAGCTTATCCCCTCCTCCTGAGGTAGGCTAGACTGTGATTGCCCCAAAGTCACCCATGGCTCCATGGCCGAGTGGGGACAAGAAACCAGATCTCCTGAGTCCCTGTCCAACACTCTCAACCAGTACACTGGCTCTCATTTGGGAGAATCCTCCCTCACCCAACACACTATACAGCTCATTCTATTCAGGTGGAACTTCTAATTCTCTGTAAAATGTTTTCAAAGGGTTGGAGACCAGGTGGAGAAGTTCACTTCCATCAGTTAATCCAGGGTAGATCTGGTTCAACCCAGAAAGTATAGACCATGGTGAAGACTTGTGTTTCCTTGGACAGGTTCTCACTCAAAAGTGCAACATGAACTTGACAGATCTCTTATGACTCTGATGGAGACTATCCTTTTTAAAAACAACCCTTCCACCCCCATATGGGAGTTAATTTGGGGGCTACAGGTGAGAAAGATTTAATATACCCTCCCAGAGCATCATGGCCCCAGTCTGCACTGGGGCCACATATGCCTGATTAGAAAATCATTGATTTTGGTCCTGAGGAAGAAGATTCTGGGAGAGGAAGAGCCAAATTGGAGGTGGTCCCTGCTAAGTCAGCAGAATGGGTGGCACGGGGTCCTTTCTCGCTCTGGTGAAGCCAGGTAGAAGGATTACTGAGGAAGGCCATTCCAGAGAGAAGGAACCAAATGGTCACATTAAAATGGAGCTGCTCCATCAGCTTTGCTGGCTCTCCTCCCCCTCTGATTCCAGAAGGATTTTATACACACAAGCAGCTTTCCTGAACCTGGTGCTCTTCAGGCACTGAACTACAACTCTCATAATCCCCATCTGTGAAAAACAATAGCTAACGAGTCATAGGTAATTTCAGAACCTATCCTTTCCTTTCTCTTTCTTTCTCTTTCATTTGTCTTGCTCCTAAATATGACCACATATACAAAGAGAAATAATTTGCAGTTTTGACATGGAAATCTTTGTTTGGAGAGAGTGATTGAAGCATTTTAACTATATATTTTCACATGAATGAAGATAGCCTTAATCCGTAAGTAGGTGACCACATTACTTGCGTGAAGGGTTCAGCAGTTTTCTTCAATAACTCATAATATTTCCTCAACGGACTGCAGTGTTTTTTTCTCATTGTCACTTACACTGCTTGTTGAAAATTAACTTGAGGTGCATTGAAATATTTCCCTGGGTGCTCAATTATCACAGTTCACTGAAAGTTCTTCTGTGTGCATTCTCCTCCGATAGCAATAAATGAGATGCAGGGATAAACTAGTACATTCACTGAATTCCCTCAACCCCTGATCACCATGCTCAGTTCATTTTATGTTCCACTGCACCATACACCATTTCACTTCCAGACTCACTTAATGTTATCCCTTCATCTAACAATCTCATGAACATTTGCAGCTGAACTGATAGCCTTTAAGTCGCTTATGGAAATCTTTTATTTCTTGGCGTTCCTACACTGTGATGAAAGATTGCTCTGTAATCACAGGCTTAGTTATTTTTAAGTCTTCCTAAAATCATGAAAATGACCTAGAGAAATTTAGCCAATACTACTATTTCTAATAATAGGCAGAGCAAATAGAAAGATGGCAACAAAGTTAAACCAAACCCTCATCCTTCCATATTTCTTCTCTGCTTCCCTAGACATGAGTAACTTCTTTGTCAGGACCATTAGGAAAAAGAGATGGATGACTATATGAAAAGTGCACACAAGCAAAACAGAAACACATTTAATTTTTGCTAGGTTTTGTTCTGTACTTCTTATGGTACAGCCTCATGTCTCAGTACACAAAGCTTCTGAACCTGGAGGCTTATGTGCAGCCTATGCCCAGAATGAGGTGCCATTCTAGTAATCTTTACCACCACCGTGCCTCATTCTTGTTATTTTAAGCTTGACAGTATTCAGAGTCATCTAGTTTTAGTGCTGGGGAGGGGAAGGGAAGGAGCCAGGCATGCCAATAGGATTTGGCAAATATGTGGCACTGTTACAGTGTACATGGGTTCCTGAAGGCCTAAGAGACCCAGCAGAAAATGAAGAATCAAAGAGCATGATGGACTGACTCAGACTGAGACATCTTTTGCACAGCAAAACTGAAAAGCCGGGAGTGGCTGGAGAATGGAACATAATAGATAAGCCCACCCTGTACCATCCAGAGGGAGAAGGGAATGTGACGAGCATGTTTGTCCAAGATAAAGGAAGACCAGTACATTCTGCGTCAGCTCTGCTCAAAGGAGTTCACTGTTCGATCCAGTTGGACTAAGCTGATAGCGTCAGCTTTAAGGTATAAAATGCCTGGGCTTTCCAGCTCCCGGGTGGGCCAGGGCAGCGCTGCAACTGGGCACCCACAGTCCCTGCCAACGCTTGATCACCGCTGGAGGAAGGTCTATGGTTCGTGACTGACTATTGGATGAATGAGAGTGTGAAAGAGGCCTCTCTTGATATTGTTGCTGATGATTGCTGAACTTGTATTCTTATACCTTTATATCATAGAATAAATGTTACATGCATAGTGTTTAAAGCCAGATCTGGCATTCAGTCTCTCTTTGATAAAGGAAAACCTGATAGTCTCCTCTTTACTGAATCAATGACCATTTTATTTTGGGCACAGACCCAGTTTCCTCCCTTCCCTACTCTCTGGCACTCCCCCCTTTCTCCCATATGGGTCCAGTTATGACTGCAGGGAGGAGGGGAACTACCCATGCTAGGATTGGCAACAGCATCAACACCCAGCCTTGAGAGTCCAAGTTCCAAATTTACAGGCTTAAAAGAATCCTGTAAACCTCCCAGGTGATGCCAAGTCTGCTTTATAATCTGCTCCCCTGATTGCACTCTCAACCTAATTTTCATTGTTCAATATAATTCTTTTTTTTTTCCTTTGAGATTCAGAATGCAATCCTTGACATGTTCACATGCACACCATTCATTCTCTTTATACACAATCTTTCCTCTTACTTTGTACAAAAAGCAATTTACAGTATAAGATATGATAAAAATGTTTTTGGGCAAGGTGTTGGAATGGGTGGTGGCGGGACAACTCCAAGCACTCTTGGATGAAACTGATTATCTGTACCCTTTTCAGTCTGGCTTCAGACCCGGGTATGGTACTGAATCTGCCTTGGTCGCCCTGTATGAGGACCTGTGCAGGGACAAAGACAGCGGGAGTGTGTCCCTGTTGGTTCTCCTGGATCTCTCAGCGGCTTTTGATACCATCGACCATGGTATCCTCCTGGATAGGCTGGTGGGACTGGGAGTAGGAGGCACTGCTCGGCAGTGGTTCCGCTCCTACCTTAACGGCCGATTCCAGAAGGTGGTGCTCGGGGACTTTGGCTCTGCACCATGGCAACTTTGCCATGGAGTACCGCAGGGTTCCATTTTGTCCTCTTTGCTATTTAATATCTACATGAAACCACTGGGAGAGGTCATCAGGAGGTTTGGGCTGTGGCGTCATCAGTATGCTGATGACACCCAGCTCTACCTCTTCTTTTCAACTAACCCAGGTGAGGCAGTGGCTGTACTGAACCGGTGCCTGGCCGAGGTAATGGACTGGATGAGGGCCAATAAACTGAAACTCAATCCAGACAAGATGAAGGTCCTGTTGGTGGGTGATTCAAGCTCCTGGGTAGGTGACTTGGGCCTTGCGCTGGACAGGGTTGCACTCCCTCTAAAGGACAGGGTCTGCAGCTTGGGAGTGCTCCTTGACCCGGAGCTGTCCTTGGAAGCTCAAGTGATAGCCGTGACGAGGAGCGCTTTCCTTCAGCTTCGGCTAATCCAACAGCTGTGTCCCTACCTGGAGGAAGATTGCCTAGCAACAGTAACACACTCATTGGTTACTTCCCAGTTGGATTTCTGTAACACGCTTTACGTAGGGCTGCCCTTGAAGACAGTCCGGATACTTCAGATGGTGCAAAACAGAGCTGCCAGGATGCTGTCGGGGACTGGGCGTTATTCTCATATAACCCCAGTCCTCTATCAGCTCCATTGGTTTCCCATCGAAGTCCGGGCTCAATTCAAGGTGCTGGTTATTACCTATAAAGCCCTAAATGGCTTGGGACCAGGATACCTAAAGGAACGCCTTCTTCCATATTTGCCCTCCTGCCCCCTGAGATCGGCAGCAGAAGCCCTTCTCCGGGAACCCTCCGTGAAAGACATTAGGAGGCAATGTACCCGGAGGAGGGCCTTCTCTGCGGTGGTGCCCCACCTATGGAATGTGCTCCCCAGAGAGGTTCGCCTGGCACCATCATTATATGTTTTTCGGCACTGGGTTAAGACCTTTTTATTTAATAAATATTTTAATAACTTTTAATATTGAATTTTATCACCATATTTTAATTGCAGTCAGAGTGGATCATTATTTATGTTATGTTAGGTATTTGTATTTTGTGTAAGCTGTCCTGAGGCTCTTGCAAAGGACGGCATACAAATATCTTAAATAAAATAAAAAATCAGTGTAACAAGCCAATAAATACCACAACTAAAACAATAAGACATGAACAGATTAAAAATAAATAAAACAGCAGGCAACTTAAACCAGCAGGAAAAGCAACAGTATCACAGCAGAATCACAGAAACATGGACTAGTGGAGCTGGAAGAGGCCATGAAGGCTATTGGGTCCAACGCTGTATTGTTGCAGGATATCAGTTAACACTCTCCATCAACCATGTGAACAAAGTCTTTACCTGCCGACAAAAAGTCCAGTGGAGCCTCCCCAAGAAAGGAGTTCCAGAGTCTTGGCCCGAGGCTCAGCCATGGAAAAGGCCCTCTCCTTTATCCCCACCAAATGTGCCTAAGACATGGCAGGAGGCAAGCCCTGTCTGGGCACTCAGGAGGTACACAATACTCTGTATAACCAGGGTGCTAAACCACACGTGGAACCTAGACATGTGGAGCAGAGTCCAGCATGTGGGCAGGAGCAGTAAGAATGTGGCCGCAAGCATGGGGCCGGCTCACACCACCCTTCTTTCTCCATCATGCAGCTGGAAGGGCCAGAGTCGTGAATGTCCGAAGAGGACTGTAGAGAAGTGCCTCTTTTGAAGAGCTAAGCATCTTGGGTAGGTTGGGATAGAAGAAGGTGGTCTTCCAGGTTACCTGATTCCCAACCATTTGGAGCAGTCCCATTTACTTGGAAAGGTGGGGGGCAGTCTGCATGAATGTATCTACCACATCCAACACCCTGCTTGGTCATTGCAGCCACAACAGAAAGAAGGGGCAGGTCAAATTTGTTTCTTTCAATCGTCTTTTAAGTCAATGAGAAGGTGACAAGGATTTGTCTGGACAACAAGGTGGCTCAAGATTCCATGGAACCACGGCTTCCCCTCCGTCCCCAACGTACCTTCAGAATGCCCTGTTTCTGTTTACACAGTGTTGTTTACACAGTGTTGCTGTATCGCCAGAGATAGAGTTTTCGCTATCTCACAGAGGAGGCTTCCAGCAACAGTACAGGAGGACCTCCACACTTTACGGTTCTCAGCCACCCTCCCAAAAAGCATAAGACGGCTCCCTCAACAGCATCTGGTGAAGCTGTTCTAACCACAGAGCTTGCAGACTCCTCACAGCATTCTGGATCAGCTGAAATTTCCCAACTGTCTTCAGCAACAGTCCCTCACAGAGCTTATGGCAGCAATCCAATCAAGAGATAGTCAAGGAGTTTGTCTGTATGCCCGGAATGAATGTCTCCCTTTCTTGAGGAAGTGTGTAAGGCCATGGATGTGCTTGTTGGTGCTGTGCTTCCAGCCTAGGAGCAGGGCCTGGGGAGAAGTGTAGGGGTAGCTAAGGAGGGAGTCCCCAGAACAAATGGAGATGCTCAGGAGGTGTCCTGTGACTCCTTTGCCACCTCAAAACTCAGCCATGTTAGGAATGGGCTTCAGGGGGACTGAAAGTCACATACGCAAAGAGGGAAGCTAAGTAGACAATAAATAAATAGATAGAAAAATGTTCTCCATTATCTCAACTTTGAGTGTTTTCCCTTCATTTATATTGCCTGAATACTTTTTCCACTAGGAGAACTGAAAAATGCTTCAACACGAAGAGCTTTGTAATTGTACAGAAAAATAGAATTAAAACACCTGAAGATAAGTTACAGGAGTAGCTGAGGGATGTACCCTGCTGAAAGTATTTTTGCTCATAGATTTGTTTGCTGATTGACCCTCCCAAGACAGTAGTAGTCAGACAGTATATAAAAGCTATAAATAAATAGTGTTTTCATTTGTTTGCTTACCTTAGAATTCCACCTCTTTGTTCTGTTTTGAAGAGGTAGGCATAATTTACTGCCAGCCTTGAAAAAACTGCTGCTGTTTCAGAAATGCTTTTTCCACCCTTACTTTCCTTGTTTTAAAAGGCAATAATTTCTTGCCTTTGCAGCCTCTAACAGCAGCACTCCCAGCTGCAATACATCAGTGCACTCTGGGAGAAGGTGCTAAGCCGCCCCTTTACAAAAGGCACTGCAAGAGCAAATGCAAACAGGGTGGCCACGGAATTGGCTCCAGCTGATCCCAGTGCCATTTCAGTTCTTAATTGTGTATTGAGCAGCTGAAAGAATGTTTTTCTAGCAGAACATTCCTAGACTAGTCTTTGAGGAGTATTTTGCCTCTCCCCACCAATCTTTATGAAAAGGAGATTTAGCCTTGGCAGAATTAATGCCTCGCTACTAGCACATTTAACCTCAAATTGTAGAGGAGAGACGATCTTAGTCTGATGGAGCAAAACCAACTAGGACTGACATATTTATTATGGCCTAGGCTTTCATGGATGGTTGTTCACTTTATCAGGTGTATGAAATATCCAGTATTATGAGCTCAAAGCATCTTTTACAAAGAGTTTTTCTCTGTGTTAACCATTTTATCCAGTTTTGCAGTGAAAACAAGGAGTCTCCTACTACCTTAAAGACCCACGAAATTTCTTATGGTATATGTTTTCAGGGGTCATGAGATATGATCCAATGAAATGGTCTCTGGCCACCGGTCCTTGGAAGCATATGCCTCAGTACATTGCATTGATTGTATTTCAGCGAGACAAAACTCCATTTTTATTTGATGAACACAGCTGCCTACACTTATAAGTACCCCATTTGCTGGCATTACTAGCTAATGGATTTGACACACAATACTTTACAGGTCTACTTATAAATAAGTTCCATTAAGATATACAAGGCATGCCCACCAGGTAGATGGGTATAGGATTGCAGCCTTACACCCAGTCTTCATAGGAACAAAGCTGGAGGTTCAAACATGATCTTTTCTTTTCCTCTTTGGATTCTTAACATAATCCCACTTTCAGGATTTCTAGTGAATGGAAGGTTATGTCGGTGTCTGCGGAAAAGACCATCTGTTATGCATTTCTGTGTTCAAGTTATAAAGTACTTTTAAAGGCTGCAATCCTGTTCTTACTTGCCTAAGAATAAGCCCACTGAATTCAATGGGCTTAATGTCAGCATCTGGGGTGAGAGCGGCTGACTAACAGGGACCCAGGCAGACAGGGCATAGCAAGGTCAAGCTGGAGGTTGATATACTAGGAAAGTCCATAGAGATGGGTAGCATAGTCCAAAGGGAGCCAAGGGTCAGAGAACTGAAGAAAGAGAGAAGAGGTGCATACAGGATGCAGGAGCAGAGTTCCCAGTCTAACAGAGCAGGAAGTGCATCACCAACAACAGGAGACCTTTATTGCCAAGGCAGCTTCTGAGAGGAAGAGCTGGTTCTTATATCACTCTTCTCCAGGGTTCGCCAGGTGGGACTCATGAGAGCCCTGGCAGCTGCAGTGGACTGAGGTCAGAACCCTGCAACCCCCAGAGCTGCTCTGCTGGCCCTTGGCCAGCAGAGGGAGCCCTGAAGCTGCCTCTAGTCTTGACACTTAATGATGAGAGGCCAGCTATGGAATTGGACAGTAAACCTGAAGGTTATTGCCCAGTTCAGAATTATCTGAGAGTCCTGTGGGATGCCATGGGGCCTGCTTTAAGGCACACATCCAGAAGAATGGCTATTTGGGTCGCAAAAAGAAAAGATAATGCATAAAGATTCTTCAAATTCTATAAGGAATCCTGAAAATTGTCACTTAATGGTAAAACTACTGCTGACAATGATCCAAGGTATGGGGGAAGCACTGATGCAAAGATAAGAGTGTCAAGAAGCAGGGTAAAGGAATGGCATGCAAAATATAGTCTTAATACAAGGAGTTTTTATGATGTATTCAATAAATTGACTTTGGAGATTGAAGATATGTTTTATCATGCGCATCACTGATTCTGCCTCCTATTCAATAGAATGGAAAGGGCTTCTGCAACGGAAGCTATTTGACTTACAGTCTATGCTATTATGCTGCTATAAAATCAATACTTAGCTTCCATTGCATGACAGTGCAAAGATGCTCAGAAGCAATTACTCCGGAGGTCTGGAGGAGCAATAGAGGGAATTTCCAGCATTCTGCCCTCCTTTTCCCACTAGGTGGGCCTCTGAGCTTGTCCACTGGTGCAGCTGGGCTTGGGCTGCGAAATGCCATAGGAATCATTCCCTCCTTCTCCCCCATTCCACCGGAACACCCCTTGCAGACCCCTCTGAGGACCATAGGACTAATGCTCTTTCTTTCTGTATCCACTTCCTAGACTCTGGTTCCTCTGACGTAAGGAGGATCACTCCAGAACATTCCATGGAACTCTCCCTCATAGATGTCCAAATGTTTCAGTGCTTCATTGGAGAGTTACAACAAATCTAGAAAAACAGATTAAAAATGAAATCCCATTGTCCTATTTTAACTGTTCCCATCACAAACAATTGAATTGACAAGGCCTGCTCGAAACTACTTTTTCCATTCAGACTACTTTCTGCCTGAGTTTTGCACCAGAATTAGAATTTTAGACTATCTATGAGGTATGACAACCAGAGGGCGAATCTTATACGCAAAAGTTCCCATCGTGCTTCCATGGGAGCTCCCTGCAGGCTTAAAGGGGTTCAGTCCAGATGGATGTTCATTTGCAACACTGTCCAAGTCTGGGTGTGTGCATGTATCAGGACACAAGCTTTGCTTCAGTGTACACACACCTGAAATGGAGTGACTCCATGGAAACAAACAATAATCATCTCTCTCTGTGTCATATACCTCCCTACCCCATCATCATGTACATCTAAAGAATTAATCAACTGTCATATTTCCAAGAGTTTTAGAAAGTGGGATTTAATTAATGAGGAAGCAAATACATATAATAACTTGTATTCCATTGAGTGGGACTATGCTCATGCTACATTTTCAGCCCAGATTATTTAGTTCCATAGGAATTGAGAGGTATCACATTCACTAGTGATCAGATTAAAGGCAAAGAAATGGAAAATGCAACCTCAATTCGCTAAGACAGAATTTTTAAAAAGGCGTTGTATTACCATATGGACATCATAAAGTGTGCTGAGTACAGAAAAGCAAGAATAACAAGTGAGCTGGGTTCTGCTTTCACCTTTTTACTTGAATTACATCCTTTGAGAAATGCATTTCATCTACTGTGCCTTTTCCCCACTTTAAATGTTCCACCTGAAACAGAAAATAAGATAATAATCACTTGGTGAGTGTGGCATTACAACCCACTTTCCTATTTGTTCTAAGTTTAGACCAAGCATAGCAAAGAAAGGAATGTTTGGGAAACTGTGTGTTTAGCTATTCTGCTGAAAAACCAGACAGAACATTCCTCCTAGGAATCCTCAGAAGTTGTTTTCTACTGCCCTCTGCCCTTAGTGAGACCGCTAGTAATAAACAAAACAAAAGGGTAAACAAATTGATGTCCTCCAAAGTTTGGACGACAATTCCCATTAGCCCCACAAATATGGCCAGTGATCAGGGCTTATAGGTATTGTAGCATAGGTCACATGGAGAACACTGGATTTAGTCATCTTATGTCCCTGTGACTCTTCTATACATAGAATTCCAGGTTGCTTGTTTTTAAGAGCTTCTGTGATGATGCAACCACAGAAATGGAAGAACTAGCAATCACCTTGTTGAAAGGGGTTGATGAATTGTATTCAGCACAGCTGCAGATGTCAACTTGATGCTGGCAACATTCTGAGCATAGCCTAAAAACCTGTGAGAAATCTCACTACCTCTATCATTGTGGATAAGTCTCAGAAATCCAAACAGTTCTGAGCAAATGGTAATGTCTAGTATTGCTAGACATTAAATAAATGTCTAGCAATGTCTAGCAATACTAGACATCAAATTATAAACCTAAGTATCTATCTGTGCATGATTTCCCCATACTTTTAAAAAAAATTGACTGTAATTTATGACAAAATGTGAAAAGTGTTCAAAATACCCATTAGTTTTTATAGCACTCAGAGATACAATCAAAATATATATTCATTTCAGACTGAGATCTACAGAAATAAATGGGGTGCAATTGAAGCATTTAGTCTTGCCTCTTCCTTTGCAAACTGATTTATATTCCATAGCATTTTTCCTCACCACACTCCACTGAGGCAAAGATGCAAATCAAGCATGCTGTCCAACTATCTTCGTAGCATTTTCTTACCAGAAAATTCTCTGAGGCTATTTAAATTACACTCACTCTTTAAATAAACAGTACCTCTGAGAAGCTGGTCTCTGCAAAATACAGAAAAGGTGCATCTTTAAAAATGTGTGTGATAGTTCATCCCCTTTGATTCTTTACCACTGTGATGGTGCGGTCCTGCTTCTCCAGCATTTCTAGAACTAGCCCTCACAGGAGGCAAGCAAATATTTTCCCTCCTCCTTTCCTGCCACTGCTGTTCTAAGAGAGCTGCCATGTTCCCCACACCCTGCACTCATTTGGTTTAAATTGTGTGTTACAGAAATTAAACCAAACCACCTGTTAAAGGGAGCAAAACAGCAAAAATTCGCTAAAATATTACAATTTTTAAATGAGATTCAGAAAGATTCATACCACTAGTTACATATATATTCTATATCCCTATATGTTAGTATATAGCAGAACATACTACTGTTGTTTAAAATGATTATGCATAAACTTGAATAAAAGCAGCCCAAATAGGATAGTATTTGTAGATTATGTATATGTAGAATTTGTAGATTATGAATTGATAGATTGTGCCTAAACATCACCAGTTCAACAATCAGTCCTGTGTCTGATTACCCATTGTCTTATTGCATGTGGCCATTTATCCATCCTTGGCTTCTAGCTTAGGCAAGGAAGCACAATGTGCTCGAGGGAGCCGGGCCGATCCAGAACAAGAATGAGTTTCAGAACCTTGGACAGCAACCATAACACCAAAGAACTGGCAAGTTGCTCCCATAATGTCTGGGAGCATCTGGAAGGCTTTTATAGTCAGGTTAGAAAAGACTTTCTTGTAGACTCCACCTTCTCAGATGGTGCATCTGCTGTTTTAATGGCCACCAACTTTTCCAATGGTCACTGGCTTCTCCTGGGGAATGAAGGTTGGAGGAGCGAGTAGGGGCTGCTTTTCAAGGTCTCCCTGTGAACTAGATGCTTGAGCTCTGAGCTCCACTCTTCAGAATTGGCAGAGCAGCAGTGGCAATGACCACTAATCTAGGGGGGTCATCCAGATGTCTTGAGGTCTGAGGCAATGGAGCCTATTTCAGAAGGTCCAGGGACTAGTTCTGCTAGTATCCCAAAGTCACTGTTCTTGGAGGCTTAAGATCCCAGTTCTGGGCCTTGACAGCCTGAGATTCAACACCTCCATGTTACAGTGGTGAAGCAGTGAATGGGAGTGGCATCTTCTGACATCTCACTGCAGTACAGGCAGGTGCTTTGTCTCAGTGGGGCTCTCTTATACTATTCCTAGGATGCTTCTGCAGCTTCTTCTTCCTTGGATCAGGATACATAAGCACCTTGGAGTAGCAGAGGCTGTAGCAGTCCGTGATACCAGGGATGGGGCATGAATCTGCACCATGAAATGATTTGTATCCACTTAAGTCTCCAAGCTTCCCGAAGAAAAAATGGATGGATCCAAAGCATTGCCATATATGAATACCTAATCCCATCTCCATCCCACCTGCCCAAGTTTCCTGAACTATTTAGACAAAAGCTTTGATGAATTATAGTACATGGATACAGTATCTCAGTGCATATACACCCTATTTTCTATCATTTCTGAAATTTTCTTGGTCACTATATTCAACCTCTGCTGTCTTTCTTTGACTGTGAACTCTGAGGGAGTCTCAGATGGTGTCAACATGGGGCAGGGCTTTCTTTGTGGGGTCCCCCATCTATGGAACAGCCTCTCCGTGGTGGCTTGCCTTATACCAAACCTTTCATCCTTTCTGCAGTAGGTTGCAATAGCTCTTTATTCTGAAGCATTTAAAGATAGTTGCTCAGAGGCTTGAGGGGATTAGCCACCCCAGGGGACTTTCCTTCTACAGGGTCATTTTTACAGGGTATGTTGTAGCCAGTTTAAATTCATTTTAATGCTGCTTTGTTTTTGTAACTGTTGCACTGGGCTGTGCTCTATTGTATTATATTTTTTAAACTGTCGAAATGATGATGATGGTGATGATTATGGTGGTGGTGATTATTATTATTTCCATTTGTGATGACACATGCAATGACATGCATAAATGCAGAATCCCATTGCCCTGCCCCTGGCAAGGCAGCTTCCAAACCCAGAGGCTTCTGTGGATTCCATGACCCGCACGAGGCACCGCAGCTGTGCTCTCTGCCACCACTGCCTTTCAGGCCCCGGTTTCATTTAGAAGATATATACTTGCTGCAGTGCAGGCAAAGGGGAGGAAGAAAGGTGGGGGACCAGCAGAAATCGGTGCAAGTCCTTGGACTCAGCTCCCCTTTGCCCTGCCCAGCAAGCCTTTCCTCCTCCTCTCTGCCCCACTTTGGTGACCTCAGGGAAGGCCGTGTTCAGACTCTGAGCTGCCAGGAACTGGGATATCAGAAAGCCATAGGATGGCACCCCAGTTGTATTCAATGACTGAATGGAAAGTGCAGTCTTCCAATGGGATGGTCAATGTGCATCCTTCACACACCCAGCACCTTCTGCGTATGATTTTCCAGTGTGCAGTCTTGTCTCATGTCAGACCCATTATGGTCAGAACCACAGAAAGGCATTCTTGCCTAAATTCTTGCCTTTAATGTTTGTGATCAACCATTTTTATCTGTGCAGAATTTTTTAAAAATCAGATCCTGGAAGTTTGAAGAAATGATCCTCATTTCTACCCCTCATAATGCTTTGCCAACAAAAGCACACAGGAGAAAGAATGAAGAATGATCTATGATGAGGAATATCTGTGATCAGTGTGCAGAATTGTGACTACAGTTCTCCCTCACAACTTGCAAGCCTTCCTCACAGATTTTTTGTCCTTCTGTGAGTAGAAAAGAAGAATAAGATCATTTAGCAGAGTCATTAGTGCATGCCGCAAGAACAGATACATGTGCACAAAAATTTGCTAACACAACACAGGGTGAATTAAGAAACATTCAGCCAAACTGAGTCATGCCTCAGTGTATAGTTTTATTTTTGCAGTGATGACTGTATATATCTTGACAGCCGTACATTTAAATTCAGTTACTTACAAATGCTTTTTGAAGTTACTTAGCTCCTGAGGTTCAGTTGACCTACATTACATTGACTGATATTAATTTCTTATTGTCGCTACTTAATAAATGTCTGAAAAGCTGAAATTATGGCAGGTTGCTCATTACCGCTAATTAGAATAGACCCCACTACAGGTTTTCTGTGCACTCATGCTAAAATGTATTTGTTAATTCAAGCATATCTTATGCTCTTTTTTTTGAACAATTGGTCAACCATATATACCTTCTGATGACATGTGGAGGGTCATGTGAACTTTTTATAAGTACAGATCAAACTGAAAACTGACATGATACACTGATTTCATGGACATCTTTTAGAACCTGCAGTTCTCCCAGCCCAAATATTTCCATTGTCTAATCAACTTGGCTTTAGTTTGTCTTTTTATATTCTGATTAAGCAAGAAGACCATAGCTAGACAGGAGCTGAACCAATGTGGTGCGGCAGCTACAGTGATGGACTAGTAACCTATGTAATGCACTTATTATTATTATTATTAGTAGTAGTAGTAGTATTACTAATGTAGTAGTACTAGTGTACTACTGTGTAGTAGTACTAATACTATTACTAGTACTACTACACAGAATTTATATCCTGCCTTTTCCCCTGTTGTGAGGAACCCAAGGTCACATACATAATCCTTCTCTGATCCATGTTTATCCTCACAACAACAACCCTGTGAGTTAGGTTGGGCTGAGAGTGAGTGACGAGCCAAAGTCTCCCAGTGAGCATCATAGCTGATCTCCTGGGTCCCCAGTTCAACACTCTAACCACTAGGCCACTATGGTTCTGACTCATTCTGGGCCACTCATTCTTGTTCAGTTGGCAATTTTGGGCCGCTCATTCTACCAGGTTAATCCATCTCATACGGTAATTGAGAGGATGAAAAGGGGAGGCAACTTGGAAGAAGACTGGAATAAACATGTAATGAATAATCAGTTGTATCTGATGGAATTAGCTCTAGTCTATTTCTTTTATATCTAGCAACCTATCATAGACCCACCGCCGTGAAGAGAACTCAAGACAATGTTTGTAGGATTCACAGGTGTACCACACACCCTACTGCTCAATAGATTTCCTATCTGAGCCAACATAGATGCTTTTGGATGAGATGCTGACATCTCCCTGGCCGTTGGTTTTGGGAGATGTCTGGCATGGCTTGGAATTGGAGGCTGATCCATCTGCAGAAAGCAGGGCAACCTCAGGGCTGCTTTCCAGCTGATTCCACTCTCCTCAAGTGACTTGAATTACGTGATCTCAGACTCATATCTCCATAGATTGAATAGAACTGGACGCAAAGTTACTCAAGACTCAGAAAAGTCCCACTGAAATCAAGTGGATGCAGGTTGGTCGTGACTAACCTATGAAGCTGCCCATAATTATTCAAAATCATCCTCCAAAACAGGTAAGTGGACAATTTGGGCCACTAGGTATTTCACAGCTGCTTGCGAGGAGGAGGGGCTGAGGTACCATGCAGGTTCCGTGAGTCCTTGCGACCATACCAGAGCCGTCTTCTGCTTCTGCCAGTCCTGGAAATTCTATCACTTTGTTTCTGTTCCATCTCACTACTGTAGAACGAGAGCTCACATACTCTTTATTTCATGCCGTGGTTGGTTCTGGTGTTCCATCAGGGATAACATACTTGCCAGCTAGTCCACTGAAAATGTGTTTCATTTTACAATTGGAGAAGTCTTTTGTTATTTTAACAACTGTTCCTGACATTTCTTTCTTTGTTATGCTGTTTTTATAGCATGATATTTCCAATGGCGAGCTCATAGGCACACTCGTTGTGGTTGCTTTCACAGGGGTCATTCATCCTGGTTAGTCTTTTTGGTGCCCAAGGCCTCAAAAGGAACAGTAATGGAGAACATGTCTTTCTTTATTGATCCTGGCAGTATAAGGGCAAATGATTTGTGATCTGTTTGGTTGAGGGATGTGTATGTGAGAGACAGAGAGAGAGAGAGAGCGAAAGAGCTGGTTTGCACATGGCAAGAAGCCACCATGCTGAATTTCCTCGCTGGACCTCGTCCTGTGGCAGTAGGTGCCATTTTGACCATTAGAGCCATGGGAAGGTGCTGTAGTGCTGTTGTTATGTGCAAACCTGGTGAAGGTGGGTTGTTTGGGTTGCTTGGCAAGCTAACTACAACCCTAAAGATAGTTTTCTGCTATGGGGCAGCATACAAATGTGATAAATCAATCCATCAACGAATAAAACTTTCCTCGAGTTCTGGGCAGCTTGCCAACTACCTCAACAACTTGCCATTACTGGGGCACGTGAAACGACAGGTGGTGTCCCCCTTGCTCCAGTGCTGCGGTGTAAATATGCAAAATGGCAGCCACTGACACCACGAGAAGCCCTGTAAGAAAATCCACCCATGGTGGTTTCCCAGCATGTGTGAACTGGGCCACTGGCAGAGATACGAAGATCTGATGTCTGTTCTTGAAAATTAGCTCTCCCTGTGCTGGTTCATGCTACAAATAAGCCACAGTAGCTGGGTAGCTGGATTTCCTCTGCCTCCCTTGAATTATTTTTACATATAACCAAAAGCAATGTACATTTTTGCCGTTGAAAGGCCTGGAAACCAGATGCGCTGCCCCCTGCTGTTTTGGTGCCCCTTCCCCAGAATATGAGGGCTTGCTACAGGCCTTTGCAAGATGCATATCAAGAGGCTTAATGTACTAATGATACTTCCTTGTTAGATAGTGCTTTGTTGTTATGCCAATAGCTGTTCATTTACCACACAATGTTGTTTTCCCAGAGAATCTTTATGTACATTTGATAACGTATGATTACTATTATTATTACTACATTGCATTGATATGCCTCCTTTTTCCTCATGTGAGGGATCCAGGGTGGCTCACATAGATCCATTTTATCGTCATAACAACAACCCTGTGAATTGGGTTGTGCTGAGAGTCTGGGACTGGCCCAAAGTCACCCAGTAACTGAGTGGGGAGCCCAGATCTTCCAGGGCTCTAGTTCTGGACTATCATCATCCCACCACACTGGCTAGTATTCAGTCATTACTCTTGAAGTGCCTACAGGATTTAGTTAGATTTTCAATCTTCTGTTCCTTTTTGCCCAACTACTTTTTTATTTGATAGTTTGTCCTTGCCATGCATCATGTCTATGCTATGGAAGACTTCTGGTGTGCCTTCAGGGGGACAGGGCACAGTGAAACCCATCAACAAGGAAAAGCCTTGGATGAAAACAACATGCTGCCTGGAATATCCCTTTCTCATGCCGTTGTCCCTCGTATGTTGCTGCTGTGAAGGACATCACTGTGGAATTGCTGATGACACTGATGGATTGAGGAAGAGATCTACTTCCATGATTGTGCAATAACAGAGTGTCTAAAAACATCTAGTGCTGTATGTACAATGATGTATGCCTAAATTTAATTATAGACAGTTTAAAATCTAATTTAACTGAGTAAAGTTTGATGAGTGTGCAAGACTGATTTGTAATGATTCTTCTGCAGAATTCTTTCATGATAATGATTGTGATATAATACACTAAGTTCAAAAGGCAGCTGAATAAGGAATATAAAAATTTTACAAACTGCAGATCAATTGCACCTCATCAGATCCCCAAGAAGCCCTCCAGCTGGGTCTAGAACCAGGGGGAGGGTTGGAGGGATTCTCCTCCACTTCAATTTTAAAATAATTCAAAATAATAATGTTAGAAGTGTACTATTTTGTCTTTAAAAGGCTTGCAAACCAGATGAACCGTTTTCTCTCTTACTTTTTTGGTGTCAGGGCAAGCTTTTAGGCTGATTATGGGCCAACCTCCAGCCATTAGCTCATTTTTCTCCTCCAACAAAACAGTAGTTTATTTTTCGCTGTCCCCGAAGTGCTTCTCTGGTTATCTCTCCCTCCCTCCCTCCCTCCCTCCCTGCCACCTGCCATCACGCTTCCCTGCAGACAAGGATGCATGTGTCACCTTCTCAAGCTGACGGCTTTCACTTTCTGAGAGTCCTGTACACTTCCTATAAAGGGGATGCCCTGAGCCATTACAAAGCAATTTGCCTGACAAAAGGAACGGCCAGGCTAGCATCCACAAGGCAATATTACAGGCAGCAGACATAAGCGCATCCCAACTTTTATGTCTCCTATGCTTCAGCTTAAGAATAACCTCACCGCTCAGCACTGTGTGCAGCTGAGTCCAAGGCAGCCAGTGAATGTATGCACTGAATGCAAAGGATTTTTACTATTTCTGCATTCCCCTTCACTTCCCTAATGATTTTAGCTTGATCATAAGACGTATTTGGCACCTATATGAGAACACGCAACCTAGGCTTAACCAAGCTTGGATTGTACCGGACTGATCTGCATTTCATGGAGAGAAATATCTTTAATTACTCAATTGTAAACTAAGATTTTATATGAAGAGAGTTTTTCTCTCTCGTTTAATGCTTCCCATGCTAATACAAAATGCTAGCAGACTGTGCCAATGAGAAAATAGCATATTAATTCAGTTTAGACTCAGTAGCAAGAAACCATCCTTCCCTGCAAGGGCTCACTCAAGGGATCCCCTGCGATACTGTAATGAAGTCTTTTTTTCATGATTACAAGTACATACAGATGGTAGGCATTACTTTGAAATCAGGAAACGGATATACTTGAAGGTACATAAACTCATGATGGTTGATTTACTGGTTAAATTATGGGGAAGAAAGCACAAATCATTTGTACTAGTCCTTTTGCCCCATCACCTGTATAAAGGGGATCTTGGTCCCTAAGTTTTCATGGCCACTGCTAGGTCCTTGACAGCTTCCACATTTGCACTATAAATTTCCTGGTGGTGAGTCCCATAAGCAGCCGTCATGGTGCTGGCACGAGGCAGCAACTGCCAGGATCCATACGCCATGGACTGGAACTCCACATTAAAGCTGGATGGGCTGCAGGCAACCGAGAGGCATTGATTGGAGGGTTCGTGCATGGCTGGAACGGTGGGGGCCAATCCTTTCCATGGAAAGGCACCACGCAGGTGAGCATCACTGAGGAGGAGGCCAAAGAAGAAGAGGAACTGCTTCTCTTTGCTCCAACGGAGCTCCAACGGAGCAAAGCTCAGGGAACCAAGGTTCCATGTAGATGCAAGGAAGCACTTCCTGACAGTTAGGACCCCGAGGGTGTGGAATGGGCTTCCCCGGGAGGTGGTTGAGGCCCCATCGGTGAGGTGTTCAAAGATAGGCTGGACATGCACATGGTGGGCATGTCGTGAGCGAAGCCAGCTGGAGCCAGGGGTCAGACTAGATGGCCTGGGAGACCCCTTCTGACTCGCTCTGTTTCTATGTTCTGTCTCCCATTGGGTCTCACCCTCATCACGGAATGAGAGTGGGTGATGCTGGCAGTGAGAAAAAGAGGCCAAGCTGCCACCAGAGGGGCAGATCCTATGGAAACGGGAGAGGCAGGTAGTGCAGTGCAGACTTGGCCTGCATTTTCTCCCAGTCTCCACATTATAAGAGAGTCGGCTGTGGACATTCTCCCTGGGCCTTCCCAGACCTAGCTCTCCTGTGGCACCTACACAGCCTTCCAGTGCAAAAGAAATTCTGGAGATCAAGGGGGCAGGGAAGCCTTCTCCACATGCATTCTTTACTTGCCACCAGGGTTGCCAGAAAGCAGCAGAGATGATGCTCTTGGATCTATAAGGCCTGCTGCATGGCAGGTCCCCATGGCCAGCCCGCTGCGGCAGGGAAGTGTCCAGCACCTTTCTGTAGATCCTATGCTGGAAGCATTCTCCATCTAAACATGCATAGGATTGTGCCTTAAATAAATGTTCATCACAGAGCTTGGGCTGCTTGAAAGCAGATGCAACATGGCCTGGGAGAAGTGAGGGACAATTTTCAGCAAAGAAGTGGCAGGCTGAGGAGCAAAAGCTGGACTCTCCAAGCAACTCTCGCCTGGCAGTTATTTTTCTCCACCAGGAAGCAAACACCAGCACTGTCAGATTTGTAAATAGCAAAGGGACTTTCCTCACCAGCAGGAGCTGTTGCGTGCTCTTCACAATTGAGGAGAGGGCTGAATAATTTATTAGTCATTTCCAGGCCTAATTTATGGGTTAAGATCTCTATTTCCTTGACATTCTAGCAATATTCCCTCCATTCTGACATTTACTGTGTGCTTGTGCTTTTTTGCTCTTGCCAAATAAATACTAAGTCCCACCTCAAATGACAAGAGACAATAAAATTGCGAGTCAACACTCTTACAGCATACAGATTCAGATCATAGGTTTTATTAAAACTGGTATGCAATATAAAAAGACTTTGCATATTCGTGTGATTGCAACTTTGGCATAGTGCAAATCTTTGTGACAAGAGGAAAAAACCTTGTTACTCATTCATAAAAATATTTTCTGTCACAGTTACAAACAGCAGAAGTGAAATGTCGCAGTTCATTTGCAAAGCATGGTGAATTGCACTGGAAGCTGCCGGTTACCACATGTGATCCTCTAATTCATTACTGTCTAGCGAGCCTTCCCCACCCTGATCGCCTTCAGCTACTGTAATTGTAACCCAGCTGCTGTCATCCTCACTGACAAGGGATGGTGGGAGTTGTGGCCCAAAACATCTGAAGGGCATCAGGGTGCAGAAGACAGATCTACATGGACTGGCAGTGACCCCCTGGTGTTTCAGACAGGAGCCTTTCTCAGCCTTACTTGGCAATGCTAGAGATAGAAAATAAATCGATCACAAGCAATGGGCAAAATGCCAGCCTAACCTGGCTGCACACCCATCAACTATCCCACAGCATGACAAGTAGAAGGAGAAAACCTTTCCACTGGTCCCCCATCCTCCAGCTTCCACTTGCCCCACCACCTACCTGGCTCCTGGAAGTCACCTTCCCACAACAAGGGAATTATGCACTAATTTATTTTAGTTTGAATGCAATTTATAGATGCAACGGCAATTAATGAATGGGATAATTAAGAGCAATTTATTACATTTTGCAGCAAGATTGAGGTGGGAATTAGGAAAGACAAAACATAATTTCAGTGAAAAATTATGCCCTACACTCAAGTTCCACAAGGTTCCTAAAAGTGATTGCCTGGAATGATAATCAATCTGGTTTTGTATTCAGGCAGAAAGGAATCTGTACATTGAGAATCTTATCCTCATGCACTAATGAAAGGATCACTCCATCAAAGTCAGCATTTGGCTTCATTTTCAAAGACCTGATTCACATGATTGCAAGGTGGTTAATAAGCCACAGCGGCTTGTTAACGATCCTGCATCTGCCAGACAGATTTGCAGAATCAACCGTTGCTGGCCCAGCTCGTGGTGATATCTGAACCTGGTGAAGAACAAACCGCCAACAACCCCCAAGCAGCTCGTGGGCTGAGTGGCTTGCAAGCCCTCCCACCCCCAGCATAAGCCATGCCAGCAAGGGGTAATTGGCCAAAAACATGTGGCAGGTGCAGATCGGCACACTGCAATCATGAGAAGCAACCTTTAATGCCCATCCTCTGAGCACCTCGGTTTGCTTCTTGGAAGCACTCACATTTAGCCAGCCAGTAATTGTTCTGTGCACAGCAGTGTTTCTGTCCCTCTCGGGCTGTTTGACTCCATTGCCATCAATAAGTCAAGAAAAGGAAGAAAGAAATAGCCACTATGATTCTGAGGATCGTGGGCTTTTTAAAAAGCAAAGGGTAACAATCCTATGCATGCTTAGACAGAAAACAATTCTATGATTCTCAGATTTCCTCAGCCAGTTCAGCCATAGTTTTGCACCGTTAGGAGAGCTGCTTTTTCAGACCACTTTAAGTCATGTCTTTGTTCCACCCTGTAGCAACAAGCACGCAACGCTGCTCTACTTAATAATAACTGCAGAATAAATAATAAAGAATAAATAATCACTTACTTCCTGCTGCTTGTTCACCTGCTGCTCTATTGATGGCCGAATGGAGACCACAACTGAAACTGAGAAGCAGCGGAAAGTCCAAGCTGTGGATGGTAACTCAGAATTGTTGTTGTTACGTGTTGTCAAGTGATCTCAAACTTACCCCAACTTTATTGATTGATGGATTGATTATATTTATATCCTGCCTTTTGACTTTCAAGGAGCTCAGAATGGCTTTCACAAGTCTCCTCCTTCTCAATCTTATCTTCACATCAACTACCCTGAGAGGTAGGCTGGCCTGAGAGTCTGTGACTGGCCCAAAGTCACCCAGTGGGCGCCATGGCTGAGTGGGGCCTAGAACCCAGATTCCCTGATTCTGTCCCACACCCTTAACCACTATACCACACTGTCTCCCCATGAATGAGTACCCTTAAGAATGTCCTGCCTTTGACAGCCCTGAAAACACAAGGCTACAGATTTCTTTATGGAATTGATCCATCTCATATTTGGTGTTCTGCTTTTCTTCTCCTGCCTTCAACTTTTCCTAGCTCATACTACAAAGGTCAGATACTAAACTCTTCTAGGGTCGTATCACTATAACAAGTAATTTTTTTTCTAGAATCACTTATTTTTTATTTAACTTTTCTACCGCTCAATAGCTGAAACTCTCTGGGAAGTTTATGACAGTTTTTTCCAAGACACATTTTAAAAAATAGTTTTAAAAGTTTTTAAACAGTTAACAGCTAAAGCAACATTTAGCATAGAATGGACCTTTTAAAAAAATCAGACATAACTACCCCTCAAGCCATTAGATACATTTTGACTATTTTAAAAGCATCAGCACAATGGACTGTCTTAACCTGATACGGAAAGGATGACAAAGTTGGTGCCAGGTGGGCCACAGAGTGGAAATCATTTCAAGGTGCCACTGCAGAAAAGGCTCTCCCCTTTCTTGCCATCCTCTTAGTTTCCCTTGCAGCTGGCAGAAGGCCTGAAATGTTGATCATACTGTATGGTAGATTGTGGTTCAGAGAGACATTCTCCGAAGTTTTGAAGTTCCAAGTCATACGGAAGTAATTGCGGGATGACTGTGATCATGAAACATGATCAGTCAGGGAAAGTCTTGAGCAAGTAAATCTTTGGAAGTTCTTCCAGATGCGACTTTTGTTGCACACACACTGTGTTGTCCACATAAATATTTAAAGAGCCCTCGTCCTGAATGGCTCCGGTTCTTAAAACAAGCTGTCATTCTTTAAATGAAGACTATCAAATCACAAAATAAAAAGACAATTTTTCAATAAAATCCTTTGCTGGGGGGAGGGCATTGTAGCACAGCTCTAGGGAGGATAGTGCACCCACTTATAATTACAATGGATGTACAGGGGGCAAATATAGATACTGTAATTATACTATGTAGTAGTACTAGTAGTAATTTGCTAGCTACAGACCTCAACAGACCACCGGCCTTTAACATGGTTCAGTCTGATTCATCTGTAAAATAGGACAAGCTGTGATTTTAACCTCAACAGGGGTCCATAGATACGAATGCTGAGCTTGGCTCCATGCTCCATATTCCCTCTATAGTTCTCTCATGTGCCATTATTTTTTTCTGCAGCAACATAACCTCAGATTACGTGTGGGGACTCTGTTTTGAGGTGAGACTCCTTCAGATTCTCTGAGCTCAGCTCCCCAGACTATGGCCTGATTCGTTGCAGCCTGGAGTCTGACGGTGGTGAATGAGCCAAGTGTTCACGTGGGCACCTGGCAGGATGCAAGCTTGTGCAAACACTGCATGTGGCAACACTCTGCCTCACACATGACTTGCCGCTTTTGTTTGTGCTGCATGTGCTATGGAAGAAGGTTGCTGTTTGTGCAAACAGATTTCTGCAAGCGTTCTTGGATTGCTTCTCATCTCAGCTTACTTCCTAAGTGAGGGCAGAACATGAGAAGTCCAACGGGCAGAAGAGGTTCAGATTCCAGGGAGGATCATCATAACCTGACCTCAAGGTTGCATTTGGATTGCAAGCGGAGGGGAGCAATGGGAAACATAGGAGTTGCTTCTCTATCCTACAGTCTCAGACATGATTTGGTCATGTTTAAGGACACGGACTTGCCACCATTGCATGTAGCTTATCAGGGGCTTCTTTAAGCCTTGACATCAAATATAACTTGGATCCTTTGTATACAAGGTGGGCTGGCCACCTGGCCTTATAGACAAAAAGGAAATTTTGCTGATCTGCATATACAGTGGTACCTCGGCTCACGAACGCCTTGGTTCACGAACAAATCAGGACATGAACAAAAATTTCT
This sequence comes from Varanus komodoensis, assembly GCF_004798865.1. NCBI lineage: Eukaryota > Metazoa > Chordata > Lepidosauria > Squamata > Varanidae > Varanus > Varanus komodoensis. The sequence goes on along the minus strand of NW_025335268.1, from coordinate 26,347,097 downwards.
GAAAAATGTTGGCTTGGGTCACAAACACCACTTTGGGTGGTGACCAAGATTGCAGCCATCCCCACCCCCCCGAGTGGGGAGATGGCCACGATCCCAGTTGCTTTTGTGCAGGGAAGGGGTGCCTGATCAGAGGCGCGCTGCTGCAGGAAAGACAGGCGGAATCTCGGCCATCTCCCCCACGGCTCTGCTTTGCTGCTCCCGTCTTTCCTGCAGCTGTGCGCCTCTGATCAGGCACCTCTTCCCTGCACGAAAGCAACGGGGATCATGGCCATCTCAGATCACAGATCTGTTCGTGATCAGAGGCGCGCTGCTGCAGGAAAGACGGGAGCAGCAAAGCAGAGCCGCGGGGGAGATGGCCGAGATTCCGCCTGTCTTTCCTGCAGCAGCGCGCCTCTGATCAGGCATGCCTTCCCTGCACGAAAGCAACTGGGATCGTGGCCATCTCCCCACCCCCAGCACACAGTTTGTGCCCATCTCTCCCTCCCCCAGTGCGCCTGCGATCACACCCATCTCTCCCCCCCACCCCCGAGTGCGCCGGGATGACGGGCACCTGCAGGGATGACAGGCGCGATCTCAGTCGTGCTGTGGGGGCGGGGAGATGGCCGCGCTTGTGCTTGGGGTGGGGGGAGATGGCCGCGATCTTTGTTGTCACTTTGCTTCACATTTTTCTGATTTAAAAAATGGTTACAGAACGGATTAACCTTATTGACATTGAACCTTATGGGGAAATTTAACTTGGCTCACAACCAATTTGGGTCATGACCAGAGTCCTGGAACAGATTAAGTTCATGAGCCAAGGTGCCACTGTACAAGTGGGGCCTGCAACAAAATGCTGCAGCATGGAAGGGGTTCCTTAGCGTTCCAGCCACCCATGGAATTAGGCTCTGCAGAGCACAGTGGCTTCCCCTGGTAGCTTGATAAAGCAGGCAGCCCGGTTCATCTTGCAGGTCTGGTATGAGGCCTGTGGATGTTTGCAGGGTTTAAAACCCCCACAACCAGCTGGAAGCCAAAGCAGGGGCTATATAAAGGCTGTTTGGTACTGCTTAAATTTCTTACAATAGCGGGACTATCTGTAATTATTGTTCCTGATCTGGTTTCTGTTTCTACTCCTGCAGTGTCTTCATCTGTGTTTTGCCTGTTCCTGACTCTACCTTTGCCCAGGTATTTGATCTTTGCCCCTTCCTGATGTTGCCTTGGCCCCTGGTCCTAGCATGTGTTGGACAGGAGTCTAGACTTGGCATGCTTTGCCCAATTAAGCATGACAAGGCTGAGGGGAGTCAAATGTTATTTTATTCTTGCAAATAGTTCAATTGCAAGCAAAAGGTACAATCAACCCAGAGCACATGGAACTGACCCCTTTTATACCTTTGCTGACCAGAGAGCAATTACAGATGTCCATTGGCTCAAGATTGCCACTGTGAGTATGAATGGTAATTTGAATTCAGATGGTTCCTGCATTTACCTGGGAGGCTGGGCTACCTGGGGATTGGGCTGGGGGCTCTGGCAGGTGATTTCTCAATCCGTGGCCTTGTAAAGTGCTCTGATTTATGATGCTTTGAATGTGACCTGCCCGTCTGGGCTTAATACTGGTCAGCCAAGTTTGTCCTACAATGACTTGCTGGTATCTGACCCTGGAGAATGGGCATGTAACATGCCCATTTAAAAAAATAATAACATCCCCATTATATATTTGGGAATACTGCAAGTTATACTTGTCTCCTAAAAACAATGCTTAGAATGGCTTGCACTTGTCTTACAACTGAAAAGGATGTGAAGAACATGAAGTACATGGCTTAGTGTAATTATTGATTCAAAGAGAATGTCGCAAAGGTTTTTATACCTTCTTCAAGGAAGTGCAGGAAATAACAGTCCTTCAGTTGCCACAGCAACACTCCTTGCAAATTGGACTAGTACAATTATGTGACAGTTATCAGCTGGAAAATATTAGTCCATAACCCAGGAGCTGGTATTGCAAGAAGCACTTTTCACACTTTATGTAGAACACACAGAGAGGAGGGTCCCAACTCCTGACCTTCATGTGTTCATCAAGTTGTAAGGGTCAGATACCAGCGAGGCACATACACAATAATGCACATTGGGGTTTCTCAATGCAATCAGTGCTCTTGAGTACTCTGAAACTGGGTAGTGCAGGGTCTTGTTTGGTTTTTGAAGATACTGAAGTTGGGAGGGTTGCCCATTCCTATTAGAAATGGTTCAGAATGGTACATCTGTTGGAAATTAACGCTTTTGAAATGTGACTCTTCTTCATTGTGAATTAAATCTGAGATCTTATCTAATACTCTTACTCAATTAAAGCTTTCAGAGCATTTTACCTTTGAGTAATCCTTCGTGAAATTTCTACACTGGGGGAGATGAGGGCCTGTTGCTGTATATCTATAGTTAAATGACCCAATTAGCAGGAAATTAAAAAGTCTTGCCACAGATTTTATTTAAAATCTCATTTTATTAATTTGATGGCATGAAAAGAAATACATCTAGCTCAGTTTATGCATTTTCACAAAGGGAAGAAAAGGATGTTCCTCTATATAATCATCCTTGGATTTTGAGAGGTAGCGTTCTGGTAGCTGTAGCAACCAATCACCACAATCCTGTCCTCACACTCAGCAGAATGTAACAAATCGATCCTTTGTGTGATTTCTGCAGCTTGACAAGCTGTTGTCTTTACTGAACTAAGACCTTTGATTGCTAGCAAACTGTCCCATTCTGCAAGCAAGTTCCCCAGGACCATTTGATCCTTTATTAAAGTGTTAGTGAGATCTCTTGCTGATCTTCTAAGTCTCAGGCAGCAACAAACACCTGCAAGAGAGCCAAATAACATGACGTATCATATTTGGACTTGCAAGATTATGCAAGATTCCAAAACAGGAATTTTATGTCCCTTCTCCACAGCTCAGCCAGCTTCTGTGAAATGTTCAAACTGCTGTTCAAATCTTCTCCAGTTAATGGTTGGAGAGATCAAACACGTTTGTGAATCCAAGCTTGCTTTTATTTCATTCTTCCAGGCTTTTCAATCATTTTGTAGATCTGGACCTGCTCCTGGAACCATATGTTGTTCCTTTTATAATAAAGCAATGCTGAAAATGGATTGCAAATGTTTTACCATGCTCAGCCAAATCATGAGTGGAACTCAGAAAGCTCTAGCTCAGAACAAAACTCTTCTACCGGCTGTAGTGTTCTGTATGCCTTGTGATTGAACCTTTGTGCTACTGATCCTTGGACTCTAGAAGTAGAATCAAGCAGGACTGTGTGTGGTATCTGACCACTTAACTGTGCTTTCATGGTTGTGTGTATCCATACCACTCCTTCTTTAGCCTGATCTGGGCCGAACCATTATGTTTCATAACCTGCCTGCTTTCTTGTATTGCCTTTTGGACTGCTCCATAATTTGCCCAAACACCAAATCGGATGCAGCCATAGGAGGACGCTGAGATATCTTGTCTGCAGCGGGAGGAAAGCTCTTAGTGGATGCAATCAAACATGGTATGTGGCCATGATCCCACACATTTAGGGACAATGTGGGTGGCAAAGAAGCAACTATTGAATCCTCTCTGTGTTGCTCAGCAGAACATTTCAGGATCATCCATGGCCCATGCATTACATGGCTGGCCCTGTCAATTCATCTGAAGCCCACTGTAAGACAACTGCCAGGCATTTTCAGGATAGCATCTCTGGCATCAGTTGAAGCTCAGGGGGCCTCAGTGGCATGGAATGCCTCCTATTAGCTTCACTTGGGGGTCCAGCTGCATCCATAAGCCAGGGATAACCTGGCTTTAGTTAACTATGCGCCACTAAACCCCCAGGGTGGAGTAATGCAATTTGTTATATGTGGGGCAGCCTTTCAAGATGGTTCAGAAGCCGCAGTTTCTGCAAAGTGCAGTTGCCAGATTGATAACAAGGACAAGCTCTGAACATGTAACACTGATTCCGGCCTACTTAGGGTGATGCTGTAGATTCTGCACAGACTTAGTTAATATTCTGACAGGAATTGCACCATGACAATTCTGAATACTTTTTCCCCTGTGTATCTTCTCCAAATCATACCATTGTTTCCTTTCTGTTCTAGAAATCATTTTATTATCCCCCTTTGCCACCTGCCCTGCACAGAATATATTAACTTCAGTCCCATAACTGTTATTTAAAAGGCACAAACATTTCACGAATTTAGATTTTACTTATTTCAGGTTGTGACACAGAAGCATTTATAATGCAACTCTGTTCTATCCTAAAACACAAGGGACAATTTTTGGGGTATAATTTATTATCCATAGCACCATAGTGAGCAGAGATGAGAATACAAATTGTACTATTATCTTCAGGACCAGTAGATTTTAATACATGCTAGTTTTTTTTACAACTAAAGTCAACTTATATTGTGACAGGAATTGTTTCAGCTAATATGCTGAGATAACTACTAAACATTACAATTATTATCTAAGAAAGGAACACTGGGATAGTATTTTTAAGTTATGCCAGCTAAAGCAAAATAGAATAGCACTAAACCTACAACCCTGCACAATCTTTTCTATGAAAACCCAACTGGGTAGGGGGAATTTTGCATAGTATCCCTTATACTGGCATTCCAGGTTTAATGATTTAATAAAATTATGATGGCATTCTGATGTCATACCATCCTGACACAGAAACATAGAAACAGAGCGAGTCAGAAGGGGTCTCCTGGGCCATCTAGTCTGACCCCCTTAAGGATGAAATTCTATACATACTTACATGGGAGCCAATCCCATTGAAACCCATGGGACTCATTTCCCATTTGATGTGATGTTGATCCCAGTTGATGTGTAGAGGGCCAACTTTGGCCAACTGAAGGCCAGACTGGGGAAAGTCTCCTGGGATAGGTTACTGGAAGACAAGCAAGTTGAGGAGGGGTGGATGGCACTCAAAAGGGAAGTTTTGGAGGTGCAAGCCTTGACGATACCTCTAGTTAGTAAGGTGGGGAGGTGAAGGAGAGCACCGCCATGGATGCAAAAGGAGGTGGTTAGAGGGATTAGACGCAAGAGGAACCTCCATAGAAAATCAGTACTGGGGCAAATAGACAAAAGGGTATACTGGGAGGAGGAGGCCCATTGCAGAAGGATTCTTTGCAAGGCTGAGGCTGATTACGAGCTGAGAGTTGCCAAGAATATCAAGAGCAACAAAATGGGCTTCTTTCACCATGTAAATAGGAAGAGGAAGGGAAGACAAGTAGTGGGACCACTAAATAAGGAGGAAGGAGATCCAGTAACTGATACGAGGGAACAGGCACAGATGTTAAATGACTATTTTGCCTCTGTGTTCTCCCCAAAGCAGGATGGGGGAGATCCGCATAGGAGATTAGATGAGGCCGGGGACTTAGGGGCACAGATTAGAGTCACCCCCCCTAGAAGTCGAGGGATTCCTCAGGGCATTGGACATTGCAAAGGCGCCAGGCCTTGACAGGTTACGCCCAAGATTACTTGGTAGGGGTTCTCTCACGCCTCCTGGCCTCCCATTTTTGAGGTCTTGTGGAGAACGGGTGAAGTTCCAGAGGACCAGAGGGTGGCATCAGTGGTCCCAATTTTCAAAAAGGGTAGTAGAAGGGACATGGGGAATTACAGACCAGTTACCCTTATGTCCATTGTAGGAAAAACAATGGAAAGGCTCATAATAGCGAGAGATCTAGTGATGCTAGATAGGGAAGGGAGGCTGGCAGCCGCACAACATGGTTTCTGCAAAAACAGATCCTGCCAGACAAGTGCAGCACAGGGCCAGAAGGTTGGTGGCTGGTTTGCAGGGGATGCCGTATGAGGTGAGACTGAGGAAACTGGGTCTCTTCAGCCTGGAGGAGACTCAGAGGGATCTGTTGGCGACATACAGGTATGTGAGGGGATGTCACACGGAGGTGGGTAGAGACCTGTTCTCCCCGGCAGAGGAAGGCAGGACATGCTCCAGTGGAGCAAAGCTCAGGGAGCCAAGGTTCCATTTGGATGCCAGGAAGCACTTCCTGACAGTCAGGACCCCTAGGGTATGGAATGGGCTTCCATAGGGGGTGGTTGAGGCCCCATCGGTGAGGGTGTTCAAAGATAGGCTGGACATGCACATGGTGGGCATGTCGTGAGTGGAGCCGGCTGGAGCTGGAGGTCAGACTAGATGGCCTGGAAGACCCCTTCTGACTCGCGCTGTTTCTGTGTTTCTATGATTGCACTGTACATTAGTGTAACTGTTATGTTCATCTAACTACAAACAGAATAATGGGAAAATTGATAGATTTGAAGGCTGCAATGTAGTGGAAGAGGTTCAGAGTAGCAGCCAGTTTTGTTTGGATCCTATTTTCCAAAGTCCTTCCTTCCCAAGTAGTATACAGCTGAGGTAATAAAACATCTAGAGTAACCAAAGTACACCTACTGAATCCAATGTAGAATTCAGGACAATAGGTTTACTGGGGTGGTTTTTCTGTTCTTTCCTACTGCATCACTACAGAGGACAGAATACAAGCTAATTCTGCTGCCAATTACAGCAAGGCTCCAAAGGTATATAAGCCCTAGTAAAAGAATGCAGCTTGCATATCAAGGTACACAGCATGGGCATATATTGCATTAACTGTAGGTCCATGGAGAGTTTTATGTACATAATTGAACAAACAGAAAGAGCTGCATGCATCTCCCTGCAATTACTAGTGAATATTGTACTGACAGAAACGGATCATCCCCATACTAATGAACCCTCACATCTTGGAATTTCAAGGTGAGTGCTTGAGATAGAGACAGAGACAGAGACAGAGAGAGAGAATATGTGAGCAAGCAGTTATCCTGGAGTATGAAGCAAGGGAAAGTAGCTAGTTGGCTGCAGCGTTTGTTAATTGCTCACTTAAGAGCTTTTAACGAGCTTCCAGTCATTGGAACCATCTGTTACAAGTGCTACATGTTTGTGCACCTCCATGTTTAACTTGTTTCCATAGCCACCCAGAAAGCTATTCATTCTGGAGAGGCAAAAGATAGCGCCACCCTCCCTTTGGTTCCAGCAAAGCCCACCAGCTGCCCACAGCAGCCTTCTTCAATGAGGTTCCTGCCAGATGTTTTGAGCAGCCGTCGCCACAATAGCCAGTAATGAGGGATGATGAGAATTGCAGTTCAAAGCATTGGAGGGGCATTCACGTGGCTAAGACTGGCTTGCAACAGTGGCCATGGAAAACCAAGTGTGCTTATGTGGATTTTCCAGCATTTTGTTCTAGAAGGGATTTTCTGCCTTTCACAGCCATTTAATGGTGTTTAATATGAATACCAGAGACTACAGTTAATTAATGGGAACTTTTGTTCTGTCTCCACTAGGCAGCAACCCAAATAGCCCTACTAACGCAGTCATTTATTGTGCTTCTGTGCTTTAGTTTCCTTTCCTATGCCATACCGTGTAAGATACTGCATTTCCTTAATCTATATTCAGATAAGCAAGAGGTATTGTTGGTAGGGAGTCCATCTGTCCAACTGGGGAATTTTCAGCCTGTCCTAGATGAGGTTGCATTCCCCCTAAAGGACTAGGTTCGCAGCCTTGGCCTACTCATGGGTCCCAAGTTGTCATTTGTTGCCCAGGTGGACTTGATTTCCAGGATTGCTTTTTATCAGCTTTGACTGATTTATCAGCTGTGTCCTTACTTGGATGAGCAGAGGCTTGCCACTGTTATTCATGCACTGGTAACCTCCCCCTTGGATTACTGTAATGCACTCAATGTGGAGCTGCCTTTGAAAATGGCCTGAACATTGCAACTTGTTCAATTGGGCAGCACGTCTGCTGACCGGAACAGGTGTCCATGAACACATCGCCCCAGTCCTGTGCAGGCCACATTGGCTGCCCGTTACCGTCTGGGCCCAATTCAAAGCCTTACATGGCTTGGGGTCAGGGAACCTATCTCCACACATACCAATCCAATCACTGACGTTCTCATTGAATACAACCTTCTCTGTATTCCTTGCCCCAGTGAAGCATGAGGGGAGATGGTGAGAAGGGCCTTCTTCATAATAGCGCCTTGATTATGGAACTCACTCCCATCCAAGAGTCACCAGCCTTTTATTCTCTCAGGTACTTGTTAAGAACTTATCTTTTTTGTGATTATTTTGATGGGTGAGCTGTTTGGTTAGATGCCTTTAATAGTTTTAATTGCAGCTGCTGTCATACTTTGATTTTAATGCCAGATAAATTTTTTGTATGTATACTTTTTATGTAATTAGGCTATTTTAACATATATTAAGTGTTTAGTTTTAGTTGCGTTTATTTTATGCTTTTTTCTTTCTTCTTTTCCCTTGATTTTACTGCTACCTTATTGGTTAATTTTATATTGTGATTTTATGAATGAATTGTATTAACTGTTAAAAGTTTATTATGCTGTGAGCCACCCACACAGCCTATGGCTAATAGGGCAGGAAACAAATCAAATCAAATCAAATCAAATCTTTCACAACATTTCCCCTCTTTTGAATTCTCAACTAAACTCCAGCAACTAAGATTAAACAATCAAGCAAATCGATTTATACCTCTCAAAGTTATCCCTACTATGGAGTTTGAATAGAGAGCTTATTTTGTCCTTCCACAGGTTGCTATGTCTGATTTTTTATCTATAATAAAATAATAATTAATCCTGTAATGTGAAGGTTTCCTGATCACCATGTTCCAGGAAATTACTTTTTCCATGTCTAAAGGTGAGGAAAAAGCTTCCATAGGTGGGAGTTGAACTTGTGTTTCTTTCAATGTTACTGGGTTAGTGTTGGTTTGTTAACAAGCTTTGGTCTCTGAAGTCTCTCTGTGTTCAAACACAATGCTCACACAAGCTGCAAGTAATTTTCATTCCTCCAGAATATGCCATTGTTAAGCTAGACTAACAACTGCACACAGCCCAAAGCGTATAAGTTGAGAAGCCATGCAAATCCAACAGAGAGAGGGAGAAAAGGTAACCTTGCACACAGGCATAATGGAATACACTAGATCTGTTTCGAATGTTCCCTCGCTGTCAAGAGAGGTTAAGTAGATAGAGTTCCTTGCTTACTCTCTTCTATGGCAATCTTTCTTCACCCTGTTTTCAAGCACATATGACCATACAGAAATGAAGGAGCAGGAGTTAAACCCAAGCTGGAATGTGACACTTCTGGGAAGCTGATCTTTTGAGTAAGAAAAGGTATTTTCTTTGGATACACAAGCACTGCCTTTTCATCAGCAAAATCCAGTTTCATGCACAAGGGGAAGGACAAGTCCACATTGACATAGTTCACATATAAGGAAAAGCCACTAAGGATTAATTTTACTGTGGGTTTCTTGCTGCAGTGATAATCTTGAATGTTGGAGCCACACTGCCTGTTGTCATGCCTTGCAACATGAAACCTGGCAAATGTTGGTTGTGGAATGGGACTTAAGTTAGTTACAACTGTCAAGAGTTGACCTCCATATGGTATATCCTTCTAAATGTGCGTTAAAACTTCTCTGCTTAGCTTTTCCACACTATTAAATAAGGCCACTTTGATGCAAAATTAAACTTCTGCTGCCATATGAGATAAATAAATGCTCCTGAAGCCTTGCATCTCTGCATATTCATTCTGCACACTGGTATGTTTCATCTGCTGATAATATAAAGTGACACTGAAACAGAAGGCAGTAATGTGAGTCAGGAATGAGCTGCAAACCTATTAAAAATTGTGCTGACTTATTTTATATTGTTTGATGAATGTAAAAAGTACACTCAGCTAACTTCCTTGCAAGAGGACAGAATATATACATTTCTATGGTACTTCAAATGAACTTCAGTACATCTTCTGAAAAGTATTCAGTATACCTGTCACATAAGTATGGGCCACGAAATGCATCAGGAGTCTGTAAGTAAAGGAAAGAAAATGTAGCAACAATATTAACCAGGCATTCTTGTCAAGAATCTTCAATATTAATATCCTATGCATTAAATAGAGGAATTCATTAGAACATCATGCTTGTTCATACTAAATCACCTGCAAATTCCATATTCCCTGTCAGGTGCTGATCGGGCCAGGATAGCCAGTGTGGTGTAGTGGTTAAGAGCCTGGGACTGGGACTCAGGCGATCTGAGTTCGAGTCCCCACTCAGCCATGGAGCCAACTGGGTGACTTTGGGCCCGTCACAGACTCTCAGCCCAACCTACCTCACAGGGTTGTTGCTGTGGGGATAAGATGGAGGAGGAGATGTAAGCTGCCTTGAGCCCTTTGTAGGAAAAAGGCAGGATATAAGTTGAAAATAATAATAATAATAATTTCCCTTCTTTATTGTTTAGGACTAATGAGGGAAGTAGCTCTTCATGCTCTCAGAAGCATGCAGACTGGACCACGGGAGGTACCCTATGGAAGAAGGTATCCTTATGTATTCAGCAAATGGAGATGTATAAATGCCTTTAGTCCAGTCCTTCCTAACCTGTTGCTCTCCACATGTTTTGGATCTGAACCCTTGGAATTGCAGACCTTTTCTACTGGCTGGGGCTGATGGGTACAGAAATTCAAAACACTGAATGGGAACTTGGTGGGGGAAAAACAGAAGTGACCCAGAGTTCCTGCGCCTGTTGGTACCAGCTACGTAGCCTAGCATGGACATCTAGCTAGGGCATGGGGGATCAAATATACCAGCAATGCAAACTTTGCCACACATCTAAAGGACTGGCTGGCGCTGGGGGAATTCATTGCTGAATTCATTGTTATGGCACAGGCAGAGTGGGTGCTCTGGCTGAACTCTGAGGGGATCTTGAGTACAGGGTTGCACCCTTTAGCAATGAAAAGGGCTTTGACTGAAGGGGTTGACAGCTCTGACAGGGATCGTATCACTTAATTTGACAAAGTGCTGTAGTATAAATTCTTGGATTTGCCCAAGTCATCATTGCTGCATGGCTCATCATTTTCAGAAGGTCAAAAGAGCTACTGCAATCCATGAGTATGCAATCTGTTGTGACCTTCATGTGCCTGGGAAATCAACACTTGCCCTTTGCAAGGAACTCCTTTTGTCTGGATGAAGGATACATCATGAGGCTATTTATGATCATCTAAATTTAGGAGTCCTTGGAAATGTCCTTTGATTTCTTTGGTACACTGAGTATTACCTTTTCACTTGAATCAACCCTATATACAATTTGGATACACATTCTGCTTATGTCACTGTAGCAGCTGAACAAAGGAAGACTGGTGACATTTTAGTGCTGTGTGTAGTCTGAAGAGTTGCCTGACCATTTTCCTCTGGTAATAACTTGCCTACTTAACTACATCCTTTTCCTGAACCATTTCTCCATAAGTGCCCCATTAAGTTAAGCTGCTTGCTTGTGGCTTAGTTTTTTGACTCACACCTGCTAAATTCTAAAAAGTTCCCAATTCATCTTTGTTTTTAGCAATGTTATCACATCAACAATACAAGGATACCTAGATTGAGTCATGAATTGTTGCCAAAACTAAACCCTAGCCTATAAATGCTACACACCATTTGGCATGACCCCGATTCCTGGCCATCAAGATCTATTTTTCACTGCATGTATCACACCAGGATTTACCATTCAGAACCTTGTCTCTAATGTGCACCCGTTTAATTTTATCATCCTCAGAAACTACCTCGTTCTGACTATACCTAGCATTGAACACTTAATTAAATATACAGTCCCTGGTGGATCCTTTGTTGAATTAACAAAACTGCTATTCTGAAAACCAGATGTGGTTGTGCTGATCCAGCATAGCCACATCCAGCCAGTGCTTAGAGTCTAGAAAGGAATCACGAGGGAGGCAAAGATGCTTCTGTGATGACACTTGCTGCCTGTCTGCTTCTTAGGTAGATTCCCCCTTGGGAATAATCTGCATTTAGCAAAAATTATTTGCTGAATCAGTTTGAAGATATATTTGGGACTGGTAGGGCAGGATAAACGGTTCAAAGTGCAAAATGTCATTACTTAAATACCCCACTTTGACTCAAAATGTTTTGCAGAATGCTGGTATAGCTATCTATCATTAACTGTAGGGATTATGTGAAACCAGCTGGATAAACAGCCTTTCACATTGTAAAGACTTCATGATTACCAATGTGATATTTGGATATTAAAAAGTTATCACCCTTTCCTCCTTTATTTTTCTTCCTTCTGTTTCCTCCAGTACTGTCAGCCTACTAAAACCTGATGCCCTTGAAATGTTTGGGATTGCAACTCCCATCAGACCCACCTAAATTGGTCAGTGTGGGAGATGGGATCCCAACAATTAGAAGGCAGTACTTTAGAGATAGTCTACACTCATCCAGGTAGCAGCCTATTATTATTTTTTTTACTTATGTTAAACTGCAAAGCATCATGAGCATTTATGGTTCTATAAGCAACAGTGAAAAACACCCCTCCCATTATTTAATGTAATTTTCTGCATTCACTCACATATACACTAGCAAGAATGTTATGTAACATTAGAATAGCTTCCTAATCTGGTTAGTAAGCGCTGGTGAAGGGCTGCTTCAGAGGTGCAATTATGGCAGAAGCAATATTCCAGCATTCTCTTTCATTTCCTTAACTTCCCCATCTCAACCAAAGAGCAAAGGAAGCCTAGGCACAATAGTGGATCCTTTCAAAATCCTTTCAAACCACCTTTTGCTGGTTTCTTCTTTGTGTTGTTTGTTTGCTATGAGAACTAAACCTGCCAACAAAGCGAACCTCTGTGTTTCCCTCAACTAAAGTTACCTGCTTTGAGAATGAAGGATAGCATGGTGAGAAGTGCTATGCTATCATGCTTCTAGGAGAGGTTCTCTCTCTTTTAGACTGCTTTTAGCCGCCACTGGCTGTTGGCCTGTGGCACTGGAGGTCGAGGCAACATCCTACATCAAATATCAATCCTGTGGTGACTGAGAGAACATCCCAAGGCCTTAGGATGTGGCAGACCCTCTCTACTGTCTGAGCCAGTCTGAGCCAAGGAAAAGTTTGCCTGTCGGGTTGGGCCCTTATAAGCCCAAACTTTTACCATACATGTGCATACTTCTCTGCCCCTTCCCAATAGTACATACCTTGACTGTAAGAAAGCATCAATCTATTCAAACAGTGCAGCATAGGCGGCTGTGCACAGTTACTGATTTAATGGCAGGTTATTGTTCCTTAGCATTTTGTTCCCCAAGGTTTTCTTGTCATGTGCCTTTCTAGGGCAGTCCTACAGGTCTCTCTTCATTTCTTTTCTATTTTATGTGTTTACTTATGAAATGGAGAGAAGAGATGAGTCATTTATTGATACTAATTTCCTGGTGGAATGGCTAGTTTTCTCTTGAGTGCTGAACTGGGAGCACAAAGAATCCAATGCTCTATACAGTGGTACGAAACTAGTGATGTGAGCCCCAGTATGTTAAAATGCCAGTTTAATCATTATACAGGACAGCAAGGAAGATACAGAGCAGTAGTGCAGAACATCAGGCCTAGGGAACAAATCTTGCTCTCTGGATCCCTTTCAAGGTTTCCTAGAAGTTGAGGCTCCTTCTCCAGCTAGGCTCATAGCCAGTTTAAAGGTTGGGAGGAGGAGACAAAAAAAGGAGGGGCGTTCTTCTTCTGGGCAAAATTAAGGGGGACAGGCCTGCCCTAGCCCAGCTCTGGCTATAGGCATGTCTCTAGCCTCACCTCATTTCCTCAAATGGTGATCATTTGGTAGCTCTCTGGGGTCTGTGCTGTCTACACCTGCCCCATCTAAAAGGCTGAAATGCTTCTTCTAAGGATTAAGAATGTAGGAACCATCATATCCAATCAGACTGAGGGTCCCTTTACTCCAACATTCTGTTTATAGATCAACCAGCTGCCCATGGTAAACCCACAATCAGGAAAAGAGTGAAAAGGCACCTCCTACCCAAGTTCCACAGCAAGTGGTGAAGCCACGAAGAGCTTTAAGTGGACATTTGTTGGTATTTTGGCCCCATCTGCCACTGGAAAGAGCCTCCCTGTCCTGGATTCTCTGAACTGGAATTTGGCTAAAGGTTTTAGCCAAAACACACATCCCTGGTAGTTGCCCAACTTTTGAAATGTAAGGATTCCTAACCAGAGGCAGCCAACTCCTAGTTCCTATGAGCCTGTTATATTGTGCAACTTGTTTTTCAGGCAGCCAGGCAGGAGGGCCATGCTCTTCTTGCCTTGCCTGAAATCCAGCCCTAGTCAGCAACCCAAATACTGCAACAGAGCACTGAGAGGGCAGGGTGTGCGAGAGGAGAGTTCTTGCATGACAGTGGGCAATGCTGCTGACTACGGGCCACATCCCAGCGCCTCTAATCTGGAGAACCAGGTATGCCAGGCTCATATCCACTTGCACGGCTGGTGCCCAGGAACAATGTGGGTTATCGATCCCCACCCCACTGACTATCTGAGGCATGAACAGAAGGACACCCCTCTCCCTCTGTTCCTGGAGGCAAGAGAGCCTTCCCCTGCCCGCAAAGAGAAAGGCGCTGTGCTAAGGACAGTCCAGAGTCAGAAAACAAAGGGGAAGGTCTGTAAGGAACCAGGACAAGAGGAAGGAATTCGATGGGGCTAAGAAATCTCTCTCTGGCTTTTACCCTAAACTGTCATTCCAGGTGTCCCCTGCATTTTCTATGTTTCCTATTTATTTATTAGATTTTATCTCACAAGGCATCCAATGCTTGCTCTCCAATTTGCCCTCACAACTTCTCAGCCTTACCTATCAGGCAGGTAAGGCTGAGAAGGAGCGACTGGCCCAAGTCGCCAGTGAGCTTCTTGGCTGAGCAGGGACCAGAGCCGGGGCCTCCTGAGTCGCAGCCCGGCACTCTGCCCTCCACGCCACCCGGGCGCTTCTGGCCACGCGGTCTGAGGCAGCTCCCGGCTGGAACCCGCCCGCCAGGCGCTCAGGCTGACGCGCGTCCCATCGGCCGGTTACCTGAGCTGGGCGGCCACGTGAGCGCCACCTCATCTGGGCTTTTCAGACTGAAAGTCACCGAGAGGAGGAAACAGGAAAAGCGACACGCCAAAACCGCCTTCCGAGAGGGCGCAGGAGCCGGGCTCCGCTGCACGGGCGCGGGGCGCAGGCAGCTTGGCCCCCGAGGGCGAGCGGGCGACGCGCGCCGCGCCGGCGCTCCGGGGGGCCCCTTCCAGCCAGCCTCGCGAAGGGAAGCCGCCCTCGGGCTGCTGCGGCTCCTGCGTCGGCGCGCTCCCAGGCTCCGCGCGCGCGCGCCTGCGGGAGCCCCCGGCCCCCTCGGGGAGCCAAGACCGTCCGGAAAGCCCGTCCGGCGAGCAGCGGGAGGCTGGCGCCGGGGGCGGCGGCGCGGCGCGGCGCGGGGAAGATGCTGCAGTCGCTGGCGGGCAGCTCGTGCGTGCGCCTGGTGGAGCGGCACCGCTCCGCATGGTGCTTCGGCTTGCTGGTGCTGGGCTACCTGCTCTACCTGGTCTTCGGCGCCGTGGTCTTCTCGTCGGTGGAACTGCCCTACGAGGACCTGCTGCGCCAGGAGCTGCGCAAGCTGAAGCGGCGCTTCGTGGAGGAGCACGACTGCCTGTCCGAGCAGCAGCTCGAGGGCTTCCTGGCGCGCGTGCTGGAGGCCAGCAACTACGGCGTGTCCGTGCTGAGCAACGCCTCGGGCAACTGGAACTGGGACTTCACCTCGGCCCTCTTCTTCGCCAGCACCGTGCTCTCCACCACGGGTAAGCGCGCAGCAGGCGCCACGCGGCGGGCCGCGGCCAGGCCTCGGCGTGGCGCTTTCGCCCGCCGCGCCGGTTCCCCACCCCCGCCAGGCCAGGCCAGGCCAGGCCAGGCCGCTGCTCCTCGCGGCTACGCGCCTTGGGGCGTCCTCCTTCCAGGGGGCGCACCGGGGCCGGCGCTGGGAATCTCGCGAAGGGACGGCTGCGGAGTGCCTTTTCCTCTGGTAGTAGAGACAAAGGCCGCCCTTCGTGGCTTCTGGAGTAGAGGCAGGATGGGTAGGTTGGGGTTCCTCCCTGGCGCCACGCGTTTTACCCTAACCCTAAACCTCTCCTTATCCCCCCCCCCCCCGTGTAATCCCTGATCCCTCAGCTCAGCGCTGCTCCTTTCTTCTGCGCGGAACACCCCTAGCCCAGCCGAGCGCACGAGATTGCTGGAGAGAGTAACTCAGTTTGCCCCCAGGCTCTCCAAGACTCCCCGAACCTGTTTTCCGTAGCGGGATTGAGCCCATGCTTGAATATGGGAAGGGCCCGACCCAGGAAGCAGCGCAAAGCGCCTTTCCGTCAACACCGAGGAACGAAGCACCGGCATTCCTATGGAATGGCAGGCGTTCCAGTCGTGGCATTTTAAATGGCTGATACGTCTCTGCTCCAGGACTTCTTTGTTTGGAAAGTAAGCACTGGCACACAATTAGAAAGAAAGAAACACAACACAGGCAAAGCCTTAGGGTGGATTCTTGCTTGAGGTTTGAATGGGACTTGCACTGGCTTGCAATGCAGGTATAATAACCCTTCCTTCTGCCCTGGCTGGATGGTGCATCTCCTTTGCAAATATCTCTTTGACAGTTTACTTAGCACTGATAATAGGAACAGGTACACAGATAATGTGAGAAACAGTGAAAGGGCCATTTGGCACAGGCTTTTAATCCATATGCTCTGATAGCACTAATGTTTACATGGGCTGAAATGTATGTTTGACTTTGTTCTCTGTGTTAAGGTGTCTTTCTTATGAAAACACTCAAAGGTACTTTTAGAGTGCAATCTTAATGACAGTGAATGTAGAGAGCTCTCATCTAAGTAAACATGCTGGTTAGTATCTGTGCACCAGTAGAATTTACCTCTACCACAGTGGGAAATGTGCAGTTCCCCTTTGTGGTATAATGGGAAATGAACAGAAATGCTTGCTTTCAGACTGGGACAGTCAGTGAAACTTACAGAAGGCATTCTACTGACCTGGGGCAATCTGGAAACAAGCATTTCTGCTCACAAGTTTACTGTCATTGTGTCCCACTGGGGCTGTGGAATTGGCAGGATTTCACTGCTATTGGTGAAATGACCATTATGCTACTGCTGTCGATGGCTATTTAACAAATATTCATTAATGCAAAGTTTTATATATTTCCTATTTTTATAATATGAATGTGACATTTGCATTAGTGAAAATCTATTAAAATATGATAAAGAAATTTAATCTTTTTTGCTTTCCTGCCCACGTTGATACCATTAAGAAATTAAACATTCTAGTGTAAAAGATGCAGCACTTGCAAAAATGTCCTTCTGGCCCTGTCTTGTTTCCTACAGAATAAGTATAAAACAAGATAGATGATACATATTTCTGATTAACTAAAATTCATCTTTTTGAATCAAGCTTTTGTTCCATACAATTAATGTTCAGACCTGAAAGTTTAAAACAATGAATCAGAACATTGCTATTCATCGGCATAGAAATGCTATAATAATAATAATAATAATAATAATAATAATAATAATAATCCAGCTATGTTTGCATCTTTCAATGAGTAGATAATAGTCATCAAGAAAACCAAGAACTCTACTTGTGTCTTGAATCTTGTAGCAACTGTGGGTTCTTGGGGATAATTTTAATTAAGGAGCTGGACTTTGTACAAAGGCAATGATTTGTTGATAGATCCACTTGATAAAGAGTTTAAGAGCCAAACTGGCCTGATTCACATAACCCACTGGGCTCATCGTGGCTTGCTTAATCCCAAATATGCTGTGGTACAAACTGGAAGTCATTTTGAATATTTATTTGGGATGGGAGGTTGCTGTGCTGCAACCACGGGTTATTTGAGGTTTTAACATCCTTTATAGCCATTGGTTTATAGTGGGCAGCAACACACAGCAAATCCCTGATCATCTGGGTCTGCATATCCGGAATATACAGAGGCTCATCAGACCAGGGTATTCATGTGTTAAAGAATTCATAGTGAGCCTGGTCTGTCGTACAAATTGGGTGAATTTGGTTTGTGTGAATTGTGAACTGCTTCCCTTTTAGTAGTACAGACAAACTGATGATGAACCCTGAAAAACTGTCAAAAATGTACAGCCCAGCCTGAACAGAGTTATCCAGGACTAAATCCCACTTGTTTTGCTGAAACTTAGAAACATTTAAAAAATAGGACTGTGGTGTTAAGTAGCATTGGGAAAATGTGGTGTAAAGTGCAGAACTTTGCATGTTTACTGAGAAGTAAGTCTTGTGTTGTTCAGTGGGACTTAGTTCCATATAAGTTCTAACAATAATTGAATGAGAGTTGTGTGTTGGATTCAGGAATAATTGCTAGAAAGAATTACAATGCAGATTTACTTTTTTCAGGATAATCTGATGGACACTTTACAATGGGCAGCAGTTAGCATTAAATGACCCACTGTGCGGAATCCTGAGAATCACTGCTTTGCATATATCTTAAAGACTTTTCTCTCATATATAGAAGGGTAGTGGATGGGGGTATGAATTTGTTTTTAAAGGTCTCACTCAGATGGCTGAAAAGGTGTGGGAAAAGGATGTGAGCAAGCAGTCCTTTCTTCCTGTTGCAGAGCTTAGTTTTCAAATGAACATTGACAGAGCAGCACAAACTTTTGATTCTTGTCTCTAGTGCAGCTGATTTCCATTTAAACTTAAGTTCTCTGGCTATAATCAGTTTTTGGCCTTCTAGACAGCAGGTTTATCATCCAGTATATTCTGCCTGAGAGTGGCTTAGTTAAACATCCAAAACAAATGTTTTGTGACTTTCTATTCTTGTCTCTAGGCAGGTGGTTTCCGTTTAAACTTAAGTTCTCTGGCTGTAATCAGTTTTTGGCCTTCTAGACAGCAGGTTTACCATCCGGTATGTTCTGCCTAAGAGTAGGTTAGTGAAATATCCAAAACAAATGTTTTGTGAAAACAAAGGAGTGGATAGAGCTTATTTAGTTTATATGTTTTCAGGGTTTTTTTTAAACTAGCAAAACAGGAAAATTCAGAAACCTAATTTCTTCAGAATGAGGCTGCAAGTTTTGCAATTCTTTTCAAAGACAACTGCTAATGAGATGGCTGAGAGAGGGCAAGTTGTTACTCCATTGCTCTTGTTTTCTGAATAAGGTGACCTGGTGAGGACAAGTGGGTATTATATTTCCTGTTGCAGTGGAAAAACCGATTGCTCATCATCTGTGGCTGAAGGGGATAAGTGCACCCATAACTAATTCATCACAAACTTGCAATCTGCGTAGCATGTGTCTCTGTGGCTACTTTCCTGTGCGCAGTGGATTTCAGTTTTCTCTATTTATGATATGGCTTGGTCCTGAGTCCAGTTAACCTTGAATCCTTTCATCCTGTACTCCATTCTGAACAGACTGTTCACAGTCTGGTAGCTGTTTAGCCATCCTGCTGAGGTCAGTGAAGTTACGGATGTGGTCAACATACTCATACCCCTTATTTTGAGAAGCATGAATGATGCAAGTGGAACAGAAATCTATTAACACCTACTGAATATAAAACTTCACTTGTTCCAGTTTCTTTTCAAAGCAACTTTATGAGTATTGCTACAGTCTGTCCCAACCCTTTAGAATATTACTTGTCAATTGCATAAAACTACCGTTTCTGCACTGTTCGATAGGATGGTGTAAATGGGTGACTTGCAACAGCGGGGGTTTGACCCGATGGCCTTCTTCGTCCCTTCCAACTCTCCTATGATTCGATGATTCATTATTTTCTCAATTTTAGCCATTTCTTTGCATGTTAATATCAAAGCCTTGTTGTTTGCAATTTAGACTACTGCAAGATTAGTTTAATTTATGATTTGTTTTCTGGTCTCTCAGCCTGTCTTTTCTTTACTTTTTTAAAGCATTTTACCATACTAAATATAATGAAATGGGGATGCTGTTAAAATTTGGGCAGGCAGAAATATATGTTCTTTCTTCCCTTGACTACTAGTGTTCACAACCATGTTATGTTCCCGCTGTGTGGCCACGTGGGAGCTGTGCAGCATTATCCGTACCCCCTTCCTTTGGCACTCCTGGAACAGGACCTCTGTTGTTCCGTTCTGCTGTCTCAAAGGAAAATACTTTTAGGAGAGGATGGAGGAAGTATTCCTGTTCACACCTCAACCCTTGCTGTGTTATGTAAGTGCTGGCCCCAAATTTGACATTTTATCATTATATAGCAGGGAGAAGGAGATTTGTATTCGAGAGCAGAAAGGAAAATGCTCTGTATAGTGCAAGAAAAGGGATGCATTCTGCCAGCATTATCCCTTCCAGGATATTTATTATAAGAGGCTAGGGGTTTGAATTGGTCAATTGACTTTTATTTTTCTTCCACCCATAACTGGCACTTTAGTAATCTGGTATCTCACACAAACACATTTGTATATTTTTGTTAAAATGTGTCAGTTACGTTTCTATACATTTCCCTATACCTAGGGAATCATATGGAGAAACACCACTGTAATTTTTTGTGGCCAAATTCTGTTTCTGAATTGATAGGCACTTGATCTTTTAATTTCAGTTTTTGAATATAAGAGAGAGTTGATGCTAGTGTATTCAAAAACTGGAAACACAGATAGAGGTAGAAGAGCACAGGTTTCCATTTAGGGCTGGCTCTGCATAATGTTATTTGAAATGTCTCTTACCTCTTGGGGAAGACAATTCTGAGCTGTGGCAGCTTAGCATTACTGCTCTAGAACTGGGAAACTGCCTTTAAACAGCACAGGACTGCCCACACAAGAAGAATTTTCAGGGCAATAAGTTCATAGTTCATCCATGTTGGCTGGGGCTAATGGTAATTGTAGTCTAAGATACCTGGTGGGCATCAAGGTTGCCTTAGTTAGGATGATAGCTTTGTTTATTTGCCTAACAATGTTTTACTTAGTATTTTCTAGCAATGGTGTATTGGTAGCTTCACAGCTTTATTTTTGAGTTTGCCTGACCACTGTGTATTGCCAGAGGTTTAACATAGAAAAGGTTGAAATTAAGAAAATAACTTTCAAAAGAATTATTAAAATGGGTAGAACAACTTCACCAGATCTTTTAAAATGATCCCTTTTGTATAAAATAAAACTTTTGAAAGGGCTGCTTTAATGGAGCATGGGGGATATCTGGGCATGGGTGGATTCTGAATGTTAATTAAATGTGCAGGAAAGTGAGTCATGGAAACATTTTAACAAGGTTTCTCTTCATGAACATGAGATGCCTTAAAAACTGACTCACAAATCACAAGCACTCCAAGTGAGAAATTAGATTTTCAGTGATGTTGTGGATGAGACAACCTTAGAAAGCGCTTCACATTTTTCATTGCATCTCAGCTGATTACAGGAATGACACTTTAAAAACACTGGAGTACAAGCTGCATTAAGATTAGTTTGTGTTTCTTTCAAAATGGAGGCTAATCATCATCATCATGTAATACTCACTCCCTTTTATTTTCATTAGTACTGCTTTGCTAATAAGGTCACCATTCCATGAAAATATATTTGGCATATTTACTGTAAGACATTAATTTGTGTTTGGATGGAGCCAAACCTTGTAAGTTTCCCAGCACCAAACTTTGAGGGCAATTCTTAAAAGTTTTATTAAATTGTAATAAATATATTGCTTTTTAAGTATAAAAAGTGACATCATACAGAATGTGCTTAGTGGAAACAACATGATTATTTGAGAATATAGATAGTTTGGAAGCACCTTTGTTGTAAACAGAGGTAAACTAGACCACAGGGTCTCAAATTGGCTACTCCAGGGCCTGCTTTAGGGAGCTGAAAATGACTGAGGCTCACTGGTCACAAAAAATGGCAATTGGAGGTGGAGTTTGGTGTTCTCTTCTGGCAAACATTTTATATTGCTATCTAATCCCTCTTTGGAAATTGCTCGATGCTTTCCCACAGCTGTTTCCTTGTAGCAGGGAATTCCAGAGTTCAACTTCCAGTTAAGTAGGCATTGTCCAAGCTTGTACATCATGGCTTACGTAAGCCATAGTGAGCCATGGCATGTTCCAGACAGTTTTTAAAGCAGAGAAGACCCTCTTATGAGTGGCCACCCACCTCACATCCTTTGGCAGGGGTCCTGGCAAAGGACTGCTAGAAATGAATTGATGGTCTAAGCCAGGGGTCGGCAACCTTAAACGCTCAAAGAGCCATTTGGACCCGTTTCCCTCAGAAAAAAAAAAAACACTGAGAGCCACAAAACCCTTTTGACATCTAAAATGAAGGTAACACTACATATATCGTTTTTTACCTTTATGCTATGTATAAAAAAACTATAGTGTGTTGCATTTATGAAATCAATGCTACAGAGAAAACAAATTTTTATTTCTGCATGCAACAAAAACATTTTGAACTCTGAAAAAAAAGACACTGGGTTGAAGGTTACTTTCAAATAAAATATTCAACGTCTGTTTGAGTCCTCCTCGTATTTATGAAATAAAAAGCCGAACTTAAATTATGATTTTTGCTCAGATCAACCTTCCGCATCAGTTCTGAAATGGCTTTTTTTCTCTCATCTTTATCTGGATATTTTTCAGCAAAGGCTGTGTGTTTATTCTGGAAATGTCTTACAACATTCGACTTTTTGTTGTTTGCCAATTTCTCGCCACATATTAAGCATACTAGTAAACCATTCTCGTCAGCAGTGAAAGCGAATGAATCTGCCCACGTACCATTAAACGTTCTGTTTTCTTCTGAAACTTTTTTTATCTTGGATTTATCCATGGTTGGCCTACCCCCAGGGATCCAAAAGCTCAGTAAACCGTGTGCCAGCGAGTGTTGCACATTAGCAGTTGTGACGCATATTTTGAGCGACGGACCCATGGCAAAGGGATGAAAGAGCCACATGTGGCTCCAGAGCCGCAGATTGCTGACCTCTGGTCTAAGCAGGTGAATATGGGAGGAAACAGTCATTTGGGTAGCTGGCACTGAGTTGCTTAGGACTTTTCAAATTAGGTCTGGAAATGAACTGGCAGCCACTGCCCAGAAAAAAAGTACTGGCATAATATGATTATACTAACTAGTACCCATTAACAGTATTGCTGCCCAGTTTTAGACCAGCAGTGTTTCATTTGCCCAGTACACTCTCTGCAGTGATGCCAGCATAAGTGACAAGCTTGCTAGTGCTTCGGCTTATGCCTCTCAGGTCACACCTCTGCCCAGAGCAGCCTTTAAATATGTTCAAGAGGAGCGGAAAAGGAGGCAGACCTCAGCTGGTTAACAGGCTGCTCTTCCAGAAGCTCCATCAATGTTAAATGTCTTTCTGGTTTATAGAGAAAAGCAGTTTGTATTTCATTCTCCTCATCCACCTGGTGTATTTTGTAAAACTCGCATCCTGAAGGGTATTTTTACTCATCTAATGAGAAGCTATAACTTGTCCAGACTATATAAAATATTCTTGACTTGTTAGATGCTTGATTTATTAAATATATCAGTAGATGGCAATGTATTGCTGTCAAGCTGTTGACAAAATCGTACTGCATGTGGGAAGGTGACAGATGCCATATACCAGTGTCAGAAGCTTATCCTGAATTAATTGCACCTGACATTTGTTCTTCCCAAGCTGAGTCACCATCCTGCACAGGTGCTTCACTCAGCAGTAGCTATCTCCACAGCTTGCAGTTGCCAGAGTATGCTAGGAATATACAATGTTTTTCAAGAGCTTGGATTAATTAAGATGAACATTAAAAATGGATGCACATTTGTAAATGCTGCTAGAGGAGATGAAAAGACATTGCATTGAACTCATCTTCTTGGCTCAAAGAAACACTCAGTTCTCCATATTCCTATTTGCTTATACTGTTTTAGAAAAATGCTTCCAATTAACAGCTTCATTTGTGGGGTTTTTTTTTTTTTTTTTTGTGGTTTGTTTGTTTTTTTTGTAGCCAGTAGGAAGAGGAACTAAGAATGTGACCCTAGTCTGAATGGCCACAATATAAGAACTTTTTGAATCATTTGCAGACTTCTTTTTTAAGCTTGTACATTTTATTAACATTCCCTGAAGTATTTTATGTTAAATACTGTTGTACATCACACATTTCAAAATGGATCAATCTACAAGTTGGAAAAAATAATTCATCTTGTAATTTTCAAGTCAATTACCATCCAGCTCACTTTAGGGCCCTTTTATATTCCTTGTAAAGATAGTTGTAGTTCACCAGTCTTGATTGATTTAGGTGTGCCAGACAGTATCCCTAGCTTATTAGTAGGAGCTTCCTGTGAAAACAGCTCTTGCTTGTTTGTTGGCAACAGGTACATAAATCAATAAATTACTGAATTAGTAGTTTTCTAGCCCGAATTCTCAATGGAACATTTAAAAGTTGACTTATTAGTTCTTATTGGGAAAAGATATAAATCTTTTTTTGTAGATTTAATTTGAAATATTAGAAAGTTAAATTTATTTTATTGTGAAGTGTTATATTTACAAAATACAAAGAACTTACTATAATTTACTTTAGTTTAATTTGGTATTCAAAATTCTGCTGCTTGGGAATAAGAGTAATAGACTTCAGCATATTTTGTAAGCCATCCTGAGACATTCTGTAGACGATGGGATAGAAAAGCTTTAAATAAATAAATTTTGACTGCATTCTCAAGTCCATGTCTGTATTCCTAGTTAAAGAAAAAAGGAATCTTGAAGGGTTAGATCAACTTATAAGGAAAGACTCTTTCATTTTGCTTTCTGAAGACCACACTTGGTGCTCATGGCAATATGTTTGCTTTTATTATACGGTCCAGAAAATTGTGCTTCTTAAAATGCAGAAATTAGGTGCACCTTTAGGTGCATAGAGATGAAGTGATGGCAAAATATTTGTTTGCTTTAATATTCTTCTTATTTCTCTCTGGGCAGTTCACAATAATCTTTTTTAAAGCCTTCTTAAAGCTGGGCTCATACAAAGCTGGGAATTCTACCTATGTTTAGGATTAGGTGGTAGAGCCAAAACAATAGTCTAGACCAGTTACATTAACTTTGAAGAAGGCATTTTCAGGATTACATTTAAAATAAAATAACCTTCTCGTTGAAGGATCAGTAATGGGTGCAGTCTGTTTTTAGGAAACCTTGCCATTTACAATGCAGTCATTATGAACAGTTGCAAAAGTGAACAATGGGGAATCTTTTGTTTTGTGCAGAAGGTAGCGTACTGAGTGTTATAAACAAGGTTTGAAAATAGAGTATGCCCACCACTTTTGTATAAATAGGAAGCACAGAGCACTGTCAGTAGGTACAGAATTCAGATTCGGGCCTTTTTATCTATCTATCATGCTTAAAGATATAGCTGGAGTTACAGTTACTTAATGGCTTCTTCTCTGTGACTGGAGTGCAAGCTTTCATAGAAGTTTATTAATTAGACACTCAAAGTGCAATGATTTAGTAGCTCTTCTTAGGTGGCTTGAGATGCTGAAGTCTTCTATAGTGTAAGCTGAGCAAGGAAAGCAGTAGTTGGCTGATGCTTCCCTCCCCTAACTAGACATTTCTATTTTGGACAAAATTGAATATACATTTTTCTCCAATATTGCAGTTGGCATTTACAAATGCATGCAACAGGAGTATGATCAATAGTCCATTTATCAAAATAATTATGTTAAATTACATATTCATTTTTGCAAATGGAACTTTGTAGTCTCTCTTGCTATACAGTTTTTCACTGAGGCATATAGTCCTATAAATGGCTTTGGGCTTCTTCATTTTCACTTTTTGAATCCCAGTGCATTCACTAAGGTGACCAAGAGGCATTATTTAAATCAATGTTTTTCAACCTTTCTGCAGCTGGGCACTGGCGAAAACAGGAAAACCACCTCAGGGACCCCTTAGGCAGAAATAAAAAGCACCATACACATAATGCAGTATTCTGTGTGTTAGTTTCCAAACACAATACTAAAAAAATAAAAATTTTCCAACTAGAAACTGAGCAACAAAAATGCCAATGAAAGACAAAATACTGAAATTGCTAGAAGTGTTTTTGTAGCTGTTATCCACCAGCAGATCTTCCTTCATACTGGTGAGTACTGAAACTGTTGTAAATTTTTCTATTTCTCTAATATTCTAATCAAACTAAGCAGGTATGCTACTGCTTCCTATTAATGGCACGCTAATCTAGATTGTGTGGATTAATCTTTGCAGTGTTTATAGGAACAAATATACCTTAGGTAGAGAGGGATTAATTAGATGATACCAAGATTGTTAAATAGCAGCAAATTATTAAGGCTGGTAAAATCCAAAGAAGACCATGAAGACTTATAGAGGTTCTCTATAGACAGGTGAATTTGCAACAAAATGGTCAATGTGGTTAAGTGCTAATTAATGCGCACTGATGATCATTGGTGCAAAAATCCTATATATGCATTTACTTACTTAGAAACATAGAAACGGAGTCAGGCAGAAGGGATCTCCCAGGCCATCTAGTCTGACCCCCGGCTCCAGCCAGCTCCACTCATGACATGCCTACCATGTGCAGGTCCAATCTATCCTTGAACACCTTCACCAATGGGGCTTCAACCACCTCCTGTGGAAGCCCATTCCTTACCCTCGGGGTCCTAACTGTCAGGAAGTACTTCCTGGCATCCAAATTGAACCTTGGTTCCCTGAGCTTTGCTCCATTGAAATGCATCCTGCCCTCCTTCACAGGAGAAAACATTAGATTTGACATAGCTTTCCTGCCAAGGAGCAAGCATCTTTTAATTTCTTGGCTGCAGTCTCCATCTGCGGTGACCTTCGAGCCCAAGAAAATAAAATCTGTCACTACCTCCATTTCTTCCCCATCTATTTGCCAGGAAGTGATAGGACCGGATCTGTCATAGAATCTGCCATGACCTTATTTTTCTTAATGTTGAGTTTCAAGCCAACTTTTGTGCTCTCTTTCACCCGCATCAAGAGGCTCTTTAGTTCTTCTTCACTTTCTGCCATGAGAGTGGTATCATCTACATATCTGTGGTTGTTGGTATTTCTCCCGGCTATCTTAATTCCAACTCGAGATGCCCAATAGAGTAGGCCAGAACAGCAGTTGTGTCAGCCCCTGGACAGTATAATGGGATGGATGTTTCTTGGCTTGGTAATGAATATTCATGGCCTATTATCTCTGATGAGAAACAAGCCAAGAGGTCCTCTGAAGCAGCTTGTAAAGGGCAGCCAATAATGCAAGTCTCCTGTAAGCTTCATGATTTATAAGAGTATTGTAAATGGGGGAAAAGAGACCCATCTCTTGTTTGAAATCTTTGCTCCCAAAAAGTCATGAAAGAGGATGAAAAAGAAGCTCATCAGTCCTGGGGGACAAGTTAAATTATTCTGGATAATGGATTGTCTAAACTCTTAATAGATCACAAAAACAGGACTAGGTAATCATATTATGACAGTTGACTTAATGGGCTCTCCAAGGAGTCATGCCCTGAATTAGGTTTAACATGCTTATTATTGAATTAGAAACTGGGCTAAATAGCAATATTACAAAAAGTTTTCAAGGTAGCATTGAAATGAGCCAAATTCTAGGGGTGATGTTGTTAGATCAGAGGGCAGAATTCCATTCTAGAGATGCTCTTGCGAACTGTATCCTCGATGGGATGGGATGAAATAGGTGGGTGAGGCAAAATATTTTGGAAAAACAAGCAGAGCCAAACATGCCAGCCTGCTTTAGGTTAAAGTTCTCATTGCCAGTAACTAAGCCTTAGAAAAGCATTTCTACCTTTTAGAATGGGGAAAACTGCACAAAGGCCAAGAAATCACCAAACAATTGCTGATGAAGGGAAAGGCATGTAGGAAACACAGGAATACAGGAAATCCCAGAGGGCAGGTCTGGCTCCTGGGCCTAAGGTTCTGCATCCCTGTATTAGAAGAAATTTATAGAACAGTAACTCAATCTTCAGGGAACTTGCCTATTTCACAGATTGCTGAGTTCAAGTCTCAGCACCCAGTAAAAATAAACAAACAGAGAAGTGTTATTCTGCTATCCAGGGTCTTGGATACCGCAGGGACCCATAAAATGCTTACTTAAAAATTGCACAGGACAGATGGGTTTTGTCAGGAGTTTTCAATTGTAATTTAAGAGAACTATCCTTGAAATGTCATTACGTTATTGCAGAAATAAAGCTACAATCATTCGGAATGTCAGAGCCTGAGATCACCAGCATTGTAATAACTTGTATAGCTCTCATTACTACAATGTGAGAAGATACTTAACTGGAGCATGAGTTGTAGTGGACTTGCACTCCTGCTGTTCTTCTGAGTCTGTAGTGAAAATATATGCTTTGGCCTTAACAGACAGAATATAAATTGGGAATTTACATTGCCAAATGTATGACATTTTCTTTTAGAACTTGGGGTAGTGGTCCTGTGTATGTCTTACAGAGCATGTAATCTAATATCCCAAACATTCCTGACTTTGCAGAAAAGTATTTGAATGGTAATACTTTCCTGGGCGTGTAGGCAAAAATGTGTGTGTGTATGGGGGGCATTCATATTTGGGATTGTCAATTAGTATTGAATAGTATTAATATTAAGGTAAAGGAATGAACAAAGGAACTAATCACATGCCACACTGCATTTCCCCCTGCAGCTATTTTTGGTAGGTCTAATATACCCATCTGTTATTTCCTCAATGTGTATATTCAGGCATGCTGAATTGAGAACTATGACATGTCATGTTGGAAATACCGGATGCAGTGTACAGGGAACAGATGTGTTTTCAATGCAATTTCTAGTGTGGCTTGCTCTTTGGCACTAGGAGTGCCTTGTTATAAACTGCAAAGAATCATCCGGCATGTTTCTCCCAGCATCAAGAAAGAATTTGTCAGAATATGATGAAATTGCTTCTCTGATATCAAAATGTGCTTTTCTTTATCTTGACATATGTGAATGATATTTAACAAAGAATAGAATAGACAGTGATATAAAATGTGTATAAAAGTGCTCCACATGTTCACATACTTAGCTGTAGCAATTTGCTGCTGCTGCTGTCATTTCCTCCTCCTTGTTAATCATTTCATTGTTATACTGTGTAGTAGCTGAAGCTCTGTAGCCAGTTTAGAACAATTCATGACACAGATAAAATAACAGAATAGATAATAATGAAATTTCAAATACAGTAAAATATCACAGCAATTCTGACATACGAACTCTAAAAGCTTTTAAAAACAAAAACAGTTTCAATAAGAATCAGACCTGTTTAAGCTGAGGTGTCACATTCTATGACATTAAACACCCAGGAATAGAGGCCAATTTTAAAAAATCCCTGGTCCCCCCCCCCAAAAAAAAAGAGAGATAATGTTGGTACCAGGTGAGCCTTAGTGGGGAAATCATTCCTCAGTTTTACTGAAAAGGCCTTCTTGAGCTTCCCAAATAGATGATGTACACCCAATCAGGTCAGGAGAGATTTTCCATCAGATATTGAGATTTCAAGCCATGTAAACCGGTACCTTGTTCTTGAAAGCATACAAGCAACTCATGCATGCAAGCCATAATTGGTCTTACATGAATTCTGGCCCCAGTTATTAATTTCACTACTACATTAGGCACAAGCTGCGGCTTCTGAATTGTCTCCAAGGACAGACCCACACAGAGTGCATTACAGTAGTTTAACTTGGAAATTACCAGAGCACAGATGACTAAAGCCAGGTTATCCCTGTCTGGATAGGGGCTCAGCTGAACCACCAGCTGCTGCTGGTAGAATCCAATCCATGCCACTTGAGCATCAAAGATGGATCAAGGAGAAACACCAAGCAACTAACTTAAATCTTCAGGAGGAGTACAGCTCCACCCAGAACCTTCCATGCAGTCCAAAGACCAACCTGCTAGCAGCATCTCGGTTTTGCCTAGAGTGAACTTCAATTTGTTAGTCTTCATCCAGTCCATTGTCACAAGTTGGCACATCCACAGCCTTTCTGGTAGAGTTGAAAAGGAAAAAAAGTACTCTTGACAGTGCGTACTC
The DNA here is from genome assembly GCF_004798865.1 of Varanus komodoensis. Classification (NCBI taxonomy): domain Eukaryota; kingdom Metazoa; phylum Chordata; class Lepidosauria; order Squamata; family Varanidae; genus Varanus; species Varanus komodoensis. Next base: position 26,317,317 of record NW_025335268.1, on the reverse strand, counting down.
CAAAACTCCAGATGACCACTCAGCAGTTTCATGCAAATGTTAATACCAGGGGAGATAACACTGACCCCTGAGGACTGTCATGCTGGAGAGTCCACTGGCCACACAGTGTTCTCAAAGTACCACCTTCTGGAGTTAGCTGTCCGAGTCAGTGTGGAACCACTCCAATGTGGAACCACTTATTCCTAACTTAGACAGTTGCCCAGGAAGGATATTGTGGACAATCGTTTTGAAAGTTGCTGATGGTTTTGAAAGTATCACCAGGATCATGTTTGTGTCCCACCTGCAGCTCTCCCAAAATAGATCCTTGCACTGGGAGACCAAAGCTGTATCCATGCCAAAATGGCGCATTATGGCAGGTGATCTGAAATGTGTTCCTTTTTCCAAGCCTCACTCCTGTCCTTCTGGCTTATGTTGCAGGGTATGGTCACACAGTGCCTTTGTCAGATGGAGGAAAGGCCTTCTGCATCATCTATTCTGTCATTGGGATCCCCTTCACGCTGCTTTTCCTGACAGCAGTGGTGCAACGCCTTATCGTCTATGTCACCAGGCGGCCTGTGCTGTATTTCCACGTTCGCTGGGGTTTTTCGAAACAGATAGTTGCCATCATCCATGCAGTAATCCTGGGCTTTGTTACCGTTTCTTGTTTTTTCTTTATCCCAGCAGCAGTGTTCTCTGTCCTTGAAGATGACTGGAACTTTCTGGAATCTTTTTACTTTTGCTTTATTTCTCTGAGTACCATTGGCCTTGGCGACTACGTTCCAGGAGAAGGGTATAACCAAAAGTTCAGAGAGCTGTATAAAATAGGAATTACATGTGAGTAGCAAAGTGTGCAGATAAGATTGCTGAAAAAGTTGCAGAGCTTTGTGGGATGTTCTTTCTCTGATTTTTAGGGCTCAGTGCCATGCATGTTTAGACATAAGAAAAATCATACAACTCCCAAAATACCCCAGGGAGTTGTACACCTTTTTACTGTCTAAATATGTGTGGCATTTTGCCATTAGCATATTTTCTATGCATATACAACAGATAAAGAAAAATCCAAAATGAGTTGTTAAACTGTTCTCAAATTACTGTTAAGTGTGCATTTTTGAAGCCTGGAATGAGTGTGTGTTTTAGATGTGGAATTACAACATTCTAAATATTAGAAGCATTCTTAATGTTTTGACACAGTCTCAAGTAAAGTCAGTCAGTCCAATGTTTATGCAGATACGATTCAGATCAAAACTGTAAGGGTCACCTGCCCTCCTATAAATCTGTTGCAATGTATTTATAAATAAATCTGCTATAGCCTGACAAAGCATCTTAGGGCTACTTGCTTTGTTTAAAAAGGGGATGGGATACATTCATGCGGGATAATTTTATCAACAGCTTTTAACTAAATGGAACTAGAATCCCTCATCTCCTGGGGACACACATTATTTTAAAACTGTGTTGAGTAGCTACATCTTTGCCCCTTTTTATTCTAGTGTCTGTGGAAGACCCCCAGTCCAGTTTGGGAACCCAGCATGGGCAGGTATATAGGGAGCTTTTAAGATCTGAGTTAGGCCTCCTATACCTGCTGTGCAGTAAAAAAATGAAGACAAGCAGTCTGTTTTGCCCCTTTATCTGGTTAGCCAGTCACAAAGGCCCCCATAAACAACTAAAGAAAGGGGACTGGAATAACTTTCCTCTGAGAAATGGCTAAAAATATTGGTGATTTAAAATTAAGGGAAAGACTTCTGAGGAGGGGAACATAAGCAAGTTTTCTCATATTATTGATGATATGGAGAAAGTGGGCAGTGAGGGTTGCTTCTTCTTCACTCGCACTAGCAGAACTCAGGATTCCTAATGAAACTGAAGGGGTGTCCATTCAGAGCCTCTCACTATTTTGACTCATGAAACTCCAGGCTCAAAAACAGTGCCTTTGAATATCCAGGTGCTGTGGTCCGAAAGGAGAGTACTGAGTGCATGTCCTGCATGTAGGTTTCCTGAGGCACCCGGCTGGCCATTAGGCAGCAGCATACTGGGATAGAAGAACCACTGGCCTGATCCAGCAGTGCTACTCAGATGAGTCACCCATTCAGCAGAGGAACCTTCCATTCCTGTGCAAGCCACTGAGAGGCAAGAAAGGGTTTGCTTCCCCGTCAAAACTAGTCAAGAGAGGGTTTCTAGTTTCCTTGCTGTGCTTTCTTGCTATGCTGAGCCCTGGAAATGTGGCACAGGTTCTTGGCACCATAAGGGTTTTGGTGGCGGCAGCCTCTAATCCCTCCTTCCTTCCTTATATATAACAGAAACTTACTCCCTCTGCTGGCATCTGCCTAGTAGATGTGCCACGTGTTCAGTGCACATATATAACAAAGCCCAGGATTGTTTAAATTAAACAGAAAAAAGTCTTGGAAGGCTGCAATTGAGTGGAAGAGTAAAAGGAAACACAAGGGTGGTTAATTCCCAGATCCATCCCATAAGTCATTTTCCTCTCCCATTGCGTGGAGTTCTCAGTGCATGTTTACAAGGGCAACAGGCTATCTGGGAAAGCATAGAGTCAGTCCCCTGTTGCTCCAATAACTCCTCACTCAATTTTGGCCTCTCAGCATTGTTTTTGATCTGTGTTGGATGCATCTGTGCTTATTATGTTCCTTGCTGTTCTGCCCTGACATTGCTTTTCAGCAAGCATTACATGCAAAGCAAAGCAGGTAATATTTCATACCAGATCTGTCCAGAAAACATTATAGTGAAGCCCAGAGCTCTTGAACATTGACCTAGTGTTGTGTACTGAGAGTGACATTTTTTGGAAGTGTTGATAATTCCATGTTCAAATCCCTAGTTATCTGTCAAATCACTGGTTGACTTTGGGCATATCATCAATGCTTGGTCTACACCATTCTGCCTTGTTTAAAGAAAGGGAAGAATGAAAATATAAATACTTTGCAAAGCTTATTAATATTATCAATATAGGCCCAATCAGGCAAATGCCAAAGGAAACACATTTGTCTGTGCATCTTACTTATTGTATGGGCACACCTCTTCATATGGTATGAGTAATAGTAGCTTTTTACATGAGACATTTAGCCATTTGCACTTTGGGATCCTTTCTGACTTAAAGCAGATCAATATGTATTTGACCGGCTTATGTTTCAAGCGCTGTTTCATTCCTTCCTAGGTTACCTGCTGCTGGGCCTCATTGCAATGCTGGTGGTTCTAGAGACTTTCTGTGAACTTCATGAACTCAAAAAGTTTAGGAAAATGTTCTATGTGAAGAAGGACAAGGAAGAGGACCAAGTGCATATAATAGAGCATGACCAACTGTCCTTCTCTTCGATTTCAGACCAGGCTGCTTCCATGAAGGAAGATCAGAAAGTAAACGAGCCCTTCGTGACCCCTCAAGCAGCAGCCAATTGTGATGGCTGCTTAAACAATTAGCCAAGGGCTCCTGCTCCAATTTCAACAGTGCACTTACCATTCTTGCAGTTAGAACTAGGGCCATTAATACAGAGGCAGGGATGGCTATGCTATATTATCCAGTATTCATTTGGGGATATTTTGCAGTGTATGGGCCAAATAGAGCTTTCATTAGATGGAGCTACATTCTGGGAATGTGGACTAAAAGACAGTGTGCAGCTGGGAATCTCTGGACTCATGATGTATACATGGAGCATAAATATGTGAGGCTTGATTTGAGGGGGGGAAAGGACTTCATTTCTCATTCCCCAGGCCCTTTAAAGTACTCCCCCCTTCCCACAAAGAAACCCTTTGTCTTTTGTTGACAGACTTGGAGTTTTCTCATGCCCCAAGTGGCTTTGGAACTTGGATGGAAACTGAAGTGTTAGGAAAAACCTTTTGAAAAAGACTTCATGTTTTCCAGGCAGTGTTGAGTTGGAAGACTGGAAGCCACAGTACCACCTGAAAAACAGCAATAGTCTTTGCCACATCTCAGTGAGATTTCCTAATTACGGGCCAGGACACAGCACATTATGCCCATACTTGCACCCCCACTTTACCTGAAGACTCAGATCAAGTACTTTGTTAGAAGTTCTGTGTGGCTTCCCTTACTCTGATTTGGGAACTCAGCTGCACACCTTCCAAGTCAGACTCCATAAGAATATAGACAGACATTCTAAAATGTAACAGGAAGTGGTTTGAACACTTATTTGCTATATGCCAACCGTACTTCAAATGTTTGTCTCTATATATTCCAATCTGCAGATGTTAACCGAGCAAGAATTCTATATCTGGGTGCTTTCCTTCTGGCCTTAAAAAATAGCAAAAAGGTGTTTTGCAACTGATTTTAGTGAATATAGGATCAGGGACCCATGAACACCAGCATATACAACATTGCAGGCACAATATAGGGGAAAGCCATCTTCCTTAACATTCTCACACACCCCTTTGATCTAATTGTCCCCCAAGGCTGTAATTCTCAAACCATTTGTTGCTAAGTGGTTCCAGAATTCTGGGCCTGTCTATTCAAAGAAACACTAGTTGAGCTGAATACAAGTATCTAGACTTTTATGAGAAGAGTAAAATACTTGAATCTCTATCAGCTAAAAGCACTGTATGTAAGTTTAGTTAATAGCACCTACTGTTTATTAATAGATTTTATACCTTTACTAGGAAAGTTGACTTTCTTGACAAATCTGCTTTACAAACTATATGAGCTGAAATTTATATTTAAGAAAACAGAACTCAGAGATGCGTCTTAAACTTGATTTGGATCACAGTGTGTTTGCATGCCTTCATCAAAATGGCTATTTTTGTATATCCTGAGTTGATTCTGTTTATAATGTTAAACCATTTTTGTGTGTATGTGTATATATATATTTATATACTGTACATAAATTCTAGATTACCAGAATGTAACTGTGTTGGATTTGAAATTTTAAATATTCTTCACCCACAGATTTCTCTGTATAAAGGGAAAATAACTCAGAATGTGGCACTGAAAACAGTGTCTTCAGTTCCGAACAAATGAATGTGGAAGGGCAAGTCTGTACAGCTGCTGTGTTAAAATCCTTATGTTTAATATAGGCCCAGCCTACCTCTTTTAGTGACACTCCTCCAAGGGAATGAGAGTGCTGCAGCATTTATAATGGATAATGTGCAAGGTTTAGAACAGAACTACTTCTTCACACAATGTATAGTTAAACTATGGGATTCGCTCCCACGGGAAGTGGCACTGGCCAGCAATGGATGGCTTTAAAGGGGCTTGGACAGCTTCGTGAGGGAGGAGGCTATCGGTGGCGCCGAGCCTCGCAGGGTGCGTGCTGCCTCCTCTGTTAGAGGGCCATGCCTGCATAGACCAGTCGCTGAGCAGCTTGGGCAGGAGGAGGTCCTGCAGCCGTCCTGCCTGAGGGAGCCTGTGGGCGGCTGCGCTACCACTGTGTGTACGGAGTGTTGGACTAAATGGACCTTTGGCCCGCTCCGGCATGGCTTTTCTTATGTTCCTGTTTTCTTATGTATGGTACCATAGAATTCTCTTTCTCACTGAGATTCTATTGATAATAGGTGCTTGGAGACAGGCACAAGTTGCATAAATGTAGGGTTTTTCTTTTTTCTTTTTTAAGAGTGTAGTCAGCTGCAATAAGGATGGACATTAAAGCACAGAGCGGTAAATTAAAATTAAAGCTAAATACATTGCTAGCAATCGGCATGTCGTACTTTTAAAGTTAAATAAAGAACTGGTTCCTGTTGTCCTTTTTCTTGAATTAAGACTGCATATATTATTGTTTATTTATTATCATATTACATTTATATCCTGGCTTTCCATTAAAAATAACTAACACCACGGTGACTAACAACAGTAACATATAAAGATCAAACACAAAATTATAATTAAAAATTAAAGCAAATAAATTAAAGCATGCACACCAGTGAAAATCTCTGCCTACAAACAGGTCAACTTCAAAGCTAAAAGCCATCTGTGTTGAAATGGATCTGCCTGCCAGTAGATGGATGACAGGTACGCCTAGCCTTCCGTCCCTTAGCGATTTCCAGACCCTGGGAGAGGCATGAATGCTCTCTTGCGTACAAAACGTCCCAGCATTGATCAGCAGAGAGAAAGGCTACTCCTAAGAATCTTTTATATGTATATAAAATTTTATATATAAAAATTTAAATTATATATAATTTTATTAACATTTTAAACTAACACTAGAAAACATCAAACATTGGATTCACTGGGTCAACCTCCTACTACATATTTTTTAACATTCTAAAGTCAAATTTCAAATCAATTTATAATAGTTTGAAAAACCTCTCAAGTTTACGCCAGGTCCCATTTCTTCAGCCAATTATAGAAAAAGTTCCAAGTTTGATAGAAATCAGTATCTTTCTTCTTCAATAATAAAGTCAGTCTATCCATTTCTGCGCAGTCCAAGATCTTTCTTACAATCAGTCCATCGGTGGGCAGCTCCTCACTTTTCCAATATTGAGCAAATGCAATCCTCGCCACTGTGATTAGATGCAGTATCAGATACATTTCCTGTCTGTCAATGTCTTCTGGTATAATGCCTAATACTCCTAAGAATCTTAAAACTCATACATACGGGAGAATCAAGTCTTTCAAATAAACCTGTTTCCAAGTGGTGCTAGCCAGTGTGGTGCAGTGGTTCAGAGCACGGGACTGGGACTCAGACGATCTGGGCTCGAGTCCCCACTTGGCCATGGAGCCAGCTGGGTGACTCTGAGCCAGTCACAGACTCTCAGCCCAGCCTACCTCACAGGGCTGTTGTGGGGATAAGATGGAGGAGGAGAATGATGTAAGCTGCCTTGAGCCCTTTGTAGGAAAAAGGCAGGATATAAATCGCAATATAAATAAATAAATATAGGGACCTATAGGTCCTTTATAAGCCACAAGGAACTATTTAAAACTTTTGTATGCTGTCCTTTATGTATGACATCACAGGATGGCTTACAATTTATGCTGCAGTTTTGCTGAGTGCAGGACTGGCAGTGAAGCTCTTGTAACAAAGGAGTCACATGCTCCCAACATCCTGTTGAAAGCATTCTGGACTCCCTGAAGTTCGTAACAGTTCCTAAACACTTTTCAAAGGCAGCCATACAAAGGGTGTGTTACAAATTCTAAATGGGATGTAATCACTTGCAGAAAGTTAATACATTAATTAATAAAACGTGTCACAGTAGCTGGATCTGGTATCTCCAAAAATGGGCTCAAGTGGCACTGGAACGTTAGCTGTGCAAACTTACTCCTGACTACCACTGAAATTCAGTCATCCCGATTCCGGGCTGAACTGCAAGCCTGAATCTTCAGGGGTAGTGTAGCCCCTTCTATTTCTTGATTTGACTTTCAAGTGACCCTGAACACTGGATTAAGGTTTGATTTGCTCAACCTGATCATGTGTATTACTGACACAAAAATACTTGATAAGTGCCTTAGATTTACATGGAAAGGAAGGAAAGCATCAGTTGGTACCATGATGGCTGCAATTAAAGTGCAGAAAGGACAGGCAGATCTAATATTGCTGAGATACCTGAAGGAAGGCAGCAAACGGCTTCTGCCGAACAGGTCCACAGAGCTGATAACTGATTGCAGCTTTCTGTAGGGGTGGAAATTCCTCCTATGTTTTAGTTCCTGAAACAAAGAGCGTTAAAGCCAAAATAGGCTAGTCATTGTTTTGTTAACACATCCTTTTTTGCTTTCATTCTTCCACCCCACTGGAATGTTGCTCCCAAGAGCTCCAAAATGGTTTTTTCCCTTGGGCTGAGATAGGCTGTGCCCTGGCACAGGTCCTGTGGCTCAGCCTTGTGTGATTCCCATATGACTGCAGAGAACCTATGGTGCCATGGAGTTCCAGTACGAAAAATGAGGTTGGACCGACATTTTGCCGCTGAAGTGGCTGAATAACATGTACTAAGAAAGTCATCCCAGGATCCACCTGCACAAAGCACAATGATGGCATGGTGACTGGATGATAGAAAAGTGATGTTATACTTTATTCTGCCATACACTGATACCACCTTTCCTCTCTCAAACAACCTTTGCAAGTATATCCCAAAATGTGCATTTTCTATGATCCACTCAGAGCAAGAAATCACATTGTACACCATATTTTCATTATCCTATGAGGTGAACATACATCCCTGCTGCATACGCCTGGTGCTAACACTGGAATTGCTAGTGGGTTTTTGTGATACATGATAGAGTGATGTGAACATACATGTCTTAGTGCTTAAATGAGAAGTGATACTGAGGAAACACCCTGGTATGTGAACTGCCCTGCATTAGCACAGCACCATTATATCAAAATGATCAGAAGGCCTTGCTGACTCCATGACTGGGTACTACTACCCATCCCAGCTGATAAATACCACATATTTTGGTGTTATGCCAGCAGAACTGTAGCACTCCACTCTCCGCAAACAAATGTCAAGCTCCTTGTTCAGGCCACAGTTTCAAGTTCAATCTGATTTACAGTCTGGTTTTGGGATCTGTAACACCACCTGGCCTTTGTGCATCCTATAGTTGTACCACCAAAAACAACAACAACAAAAATCCCTCCATTGCTATACTGGACCTCTATGTGTGTATGTGGTGGGGTAAACATAAGACTGGAGGATCATGCAACAGCATTCAATATTCGAGAAATCTATCGGGAAGTATTTAATTTAGGTAAGCACATGTCCTGTACCAACAGGAAGATGAACAAGTACATACTAGATTAAGTCAAGCCAGAACTTTTTCTGGAAATAAATTTGATGAAACTGAAGCTGTTGTACTTCGTGCACATCATGAGAAACCAAGACTCAGAGAAGACAATAATGCTTGAGAAAGTGGAAGGCAGAAGAAGAGGAAGGCCAGGTGTGAGATGGAGGGGTCCCATAAAGGAAGCCACAAGCTTGAGTTTGCAATAGCTTGAGTTTGCAGGGCTGTGAAGGACAGGGCATGTTGGAGAGCATCCATCCATAGGGACGGCATATGTTGTAGATGACTTGGCAGCACGTAATTTAGGTATGGATTGTTCAAAGTCCTTATTGATTGATCTTGTCAAAATGTTCAAAGTTGTCTGACAAAAATAAATGAGATGTAGTAATAAACACAGGAAGGCAATGAAAGAACATTTAGCTTCTTTCATCAAGCAGAGCTGGAGAAGGGTAATACCGAAATTCCTCTTTTCAATCATCACTGGCAGTTCATGGTAACAAGTTCTAGCTCCTACCACTGTGAAATCTAGCTTCAAAGCAAAAGGAGCAATAACACAGAGCATCAACATGTAGATGTCAGTCTCAGGATTAAAGGAAAGAGAGATTACTCTGGAAAAAAGTCTGTATAAATGGGAAGTTTGCTGTGCTTTGCTGAAACTCATCAAAAGTTAAGCTGGCAGGTGTAAATTGAAATGGTAGCCAAAGGCAACAGCTGTGGGGGAGGCAAGAAGGAAAACAAGCTCTGCCAATTCAGGCATTTGACAGAGAATTGCAAGTGATACCTTTGCACAACTTCATCTTCCTCCTCTGTTAACCAAGAGTTATTCAGCCCATCCTAACAAGGTAATGGATCTGTGACAAGACTGTCTGATGTTTCCTTTAAAATCTCCAATGAAGGTAATTCCCTGACATGCCTAAATGATCTTCCAATAGTTAGGTCATTCACCATGATGTTTAGCCTTACCTGCTGCTGATGGTGCCTATATTAAAGACAGGTGCTATGTGCTGCAAATGTATTGTTCAGACAGGTACATGCTGAAAAGGTGAGGGTGTACTTTACTGCCGTATTGGACCCCAGCTGGGCAAAGCAACTGTTTTGTTAGGTCACTTTAGCTAGGTGTATTTGTTCACCCATGGTGAGTTAAGTTGAATTATTTGGTGCAATCCCTGCAGTTTTCGCAAAAATATGTATCCATTTATAAAATGTGAGATTTGCTTTTAGATTAGCATTTTTAACAACCTCATGCATGATGCTATCCCAGTGAAAATGTACTGCATTAATATAAGTGTTTCTTCTAAGGACTTTGAAAATGAAGAGGATACATTGCAGCATCTTCATTTTCAGTTGGAATATATTAACCTTTTCATCTTTGTTTACACTACATTTCCTATGGAATCTCTATTTGAAATTGCAGCTAAACTGTGGAATGGCATCATTTTCCTATATCATCATTGTTTTAGCATTTGGTAATATTTATTCTTTTTAAAAGCTATTCTGAATTAAAGAATTCTGAATTCTAACTTTGGTATAATCAATGCCTGCACATCCAAGATAAAAAAGAGCCTTTAACACAAAGCTGTGTTTGATAACTACATTACACAATAATCCCACAAAATGTTCTGAGGGACCAACTGGTTTAATTCAAATTCATTCTAAGCCAGCATGATTTTGAGCACCTTCAGGCAACACTTCAAATGACTGTTGTTAGCTTAGTAAAGTTTCTCTCATACACATAGAAAGCGCCAACCGTATTTACTGCCAACTGCCAAGTGATCTGGAAGATCCACTAAGGAATTGTTTCTAGGTAAATGTGAGCATTTATAGGTAGGCGACAATTTGAACGATTAAATAAGTTCAGTGATTTCTGAAGCAGCATATAAGAATTGCGCTAATATGTATCCTAGTGCATGTTTCAAGATATATATTAAGTTAGGACTTGTGTGCTGAATGAATGATGCCTGGGGCGGCAAGGTAAAAGGTGTCCCCTAAGGTTATGGTAGATCCTATCCAAGGCATTTAAAATCCCTTAAGTCTCTCCCCTTGCTGGCAGTCAAAAAATAACATTAACATATTCAATAAACAACAAGTTGCTGCCTTTCATAATACCCCATATCAATTAAGCCATGCTGAAAAACAACAATATGGACAATGTTAGTTATACCTGGTTCGGTCGGTCATACAACAAATTTAAAACTGGGCCATAATAAAAGAATTACAACAATAATAAAAATATTGCCAGTCATTGCATATGACCTTCATATGGCATTCAGTTGTTTTGCCCTAAGGAGACAACAAAGGACATTGAGAAACCTTGTCCATGCTGGGAGAGACTTCCAATAGCATTTGCCATGGTGCCTTTCTGGTCTGCCTATCTGAGTTGAAGGTATTGCTTTGTAGGCCTTCCATGCCTTTCTGGAGAACAGATCCCAGAAAGCCCTCTTGAGAAGGTGATATTGGTCCTTTTTATTCTGCCTAAGTTTTGGAAGACTTACACAGGCTTCAGTTTTGTCTGTGCTTTTTAACATCAGTAGGAAACTGCAGGGTGATAGCATCTAGCAATATGGGGTGTGGGGCAGTTGGTATGTTGACGGTATTCAAGTGTTGTTGTCGTTAGTCACGAAGTCGTGTCCGACCCATCGCGACCCCACGGACAACATTCCTCCAGGCCTTCCTGTCCTCCACCCTCCCCCGGAGTCCACTCAAGTTCACGTTCAAGTGTAGTCTTCCTTTTCATCAGAACCAGGTGAAGTGGCTGCTTCAGACCAAAAATGAGCTTGACGACAGTGGATAAATTAAATCTTAGTCTAGAAAGACAAACAAAGACTGTGGCCGGGGATATGCCTGTCTTTGATGTGATGAGAGTAGCTGAGGGATGCTCCTAGATCCTTAAGTGCTAGCCTGGTGTGCCTTTTATGAACTCCAGTTAGCTTTCCAGCCACACTTGCTACTAGAAGATATGAATTGCAGTACTGTAAATCATGTTCTGATGACTGACCCCCAGGAAGCTGACTACTATAATGGGCTCTTCATGAAGCAGTTCCTTTAAATTGGTTGAAAATGAGGTATTAATTTTGTGTTTTAATATAGTATATTGTGTTTTAATATACACTTTATATTTTATCATTTATTGTTCATTATTCCAAAATCCCTTTAAATGTGGAATGGTATATAAATAATGTAAACAAAATGAATACGTACATATTTGCATGTATACAGAAACTGCAGCTAGTACAGAATTCCTCTTCTCACCTATCAGCAGGTGTAGGTGAGCAAGAACACATATGCTTGTTCTGAAATATCTGCATTGACTACCTGTTTCTGGGCCCAATTCAAGATGCCTGTTTTGGCCTGTAAAATGCTAGAGTCAAGAGACTGAGACTCTTAGAAGCTCAAGGGATCCTTGTGAAGAAGGAACTCGTTAAGTAGTTGGTTGCTTATACTTTGTTGGGCAAAGCGAAGAAAGCTGTTGTTTCAGGCGTACTAAAGATGCTAAGTGTGAGCATTTGTATCCACAGGCTAGAAGTGCGGCTATGGATGGATTCTGCTATCGTGTAGCATCATTGCCCAGCTTACCATAGAGATGAACCAGAGCCACTACATGAGTGGTGAAATTAAATCACCCTGTGGAATGTTGGTGAGATGACAGATTTGATAATGAAGAAAGAAAATATGGCTGAAAGCATGGGAAAGAGTTGACAGTCAATCTGGCTGAATGACATTCTGTGAAGACTTCCCATGAGGAGATTGAAAGCCAGGATGATAATGAATGTCTTGGTGAAGCCTTGCTGACATTTCATTTAAGTGGCAAGTGATCTGAGCAAGGGCTATGGGATGAAGCTGCTGAAGTAAGAAACGGAATGAAAGTGGGTATTCACCAAGTCAGTTTGTTAGGTCCTGGGTCTGCTTAGCAACACATATTAGTTGCAGTGACTGAATTAGTATCGTCAAAATTGTTGGAGCCCAAGGAAAACTCAGGCAAGCCTAGCCAAAGACAGAATGCATTTCAGACCAGTAACTTTTGACAGTAGCAATAAGGCATCTTTTATCTCCTACATATTCCCTAGACCTAGTGAGTGCCTGAGGCAGGAACAAGATGTTTGCTCTACATCAGAGAGCAAACATGCATTTGATGCCAGTAAAATGCTGTCTATGCCAGCCTTTAAAAAGGAAAGGGGACAAGATCCATTTGTGAACCTGGGGGTGCAGCCTAGGAGAATAAATGAGATGAGACTCTAAATGTACTATAGGTTCCATTGATACAAATTAACTAGACCCCTGCTTTGTCAGGGGAATGTGGGGTGGCTTGCCCCCGTGCCACCAGCTGTCCTTTGACTGGCCCCACCTGGGCTTATACCTGGGCCTGGGGGACCAGCTGTTAACTCAGGTTGCGGTCCAGTCTGAAGGTGCCCACTAGCCTCAGATTCAATGTTTGGAACCTGGTCCAGTCCTTTGGCTGTGATGCGGCAGCCTCAGGGACCCGGCTAGTTTATTCTCTTCTAACTGTGAGTCCAAAACCAGGCGAGGGTGAGAAAGCAGGATCAGGCACGACTGGGCCCACCAATGACCCAGGCAGAATCCCACAGACAAGGGAGCCTGGAGGTGGACCCCGCTTCTCTTCACAACAGCCACTTGCTTGCTCACTTAACTCTTATTCTGACCCACCCGCCGTGGTAGTGAGGAGAAGTAGTAGATGCTGCTGCCTGCTTGTTCACTGACTCTCCCAAGCCAGCCAGTGGTAGCACTGATGTTGAAGGGGAGACGAGCAACAGCATCTGACGCCAATGCTGGTGAGCAGGTGGGCTCTCTAAGGGTGCCCTGCCCACAGGCCCCTCAAAACCTGGAAAAGGCCGAGAGCGAGAGAGAGAGGGAGGAAGCATTGGTCCTTCAGAAGAACTTCAGAACTTTCCAGGTGGGGAAGGGATGATGTGGTCTGTGTTTCCACATGTTGGTCCTTTGATCTATTGAGTCGTTACCTGTTGTGATAGGAATAGCAGTTCTACTTCCTGAACTGACAGTGATTGTTTGCAGGATGTGTCTACCTGCTAAATCTAAAAGGGTACAAAGAGATTCAACCGGTCTGCCCTGGAGGGTGTGGCCATAGGTGTTAGTTACTCTTAATTGCTGGGTCATGAGAGGCTTCCCAGAGGGAAGGTGGAATGAGCTTGCTCGCCTTTGAAATGTCCGTTCTCTGACACTCAGACACAAGCCTCAAACACCCCCCACCCCCAGTTTGCTTTAGGGCGAGAGGAGGGTTGTCTCCCTCAGACAACCCCTGCTGCCTGTGTTTGCATGACATAGCAAGCCACAGTGAGCCAGGTGCCCATGGATGCTATATAAAAATGACACTCAGCACAACATGACAACCCCTGTAGGTCAAGTAAGCAAAGTAAGCAGGGAAAGCCGTATGAGGCGAAACTGAGGGAACTGGGTCTTTTCAGCCTGGAGAAGAGGAGACTTCAAGGGGGTCCTCTGGTGACATACAGGTACTTGAGAGGGTGCCACATGGAGGTAGGTTTTCTCCTGCAAAGGAGGGCGAGACACATTCCAACGGAGCAAAGCTCGGGGAACCAAGGTTCAACATGGATGCCAGGAAGTACTTCATGACAGTTAGGACCCCGGGGGGTATGGAATGGGCTTCCACGAGAGGTCACTGAGGCCCCATCAGTGAGGGTGTTCATTATAGGCTGGACACGCACATGGTAGGCATGTCATGAATGGAGCCGGCTAGAGCCAGGAGGGTCAGACTAGATGGCCTGGGAGAGACCCCTTCTGACTCATTCTGTTTCTGTGTAACTGCCGTGTTGTGCAAACTAGGTCATTGCCATTGTGTATGGGAAGGATGGCAGACTGGGTAAAGTGATGCCATCACGCTGTACCCACCTTCACTGTGCATAACTCCAGCCTGGAAGCATCCTGGGCATACAAAGCTGCAATGGGTGGGCTTCAGTGAAAAGGCCATTTGTGTTGCTTAGAGCAGTACTTGCTTCTATAGCTATCATTGTGCTTTCTGCTTCACCTGTTTACCAGGTAATCAGGTATAGGATTGCAACCTGAATCTTTCAAAAGCCATTCTGAACAAGAAGAAAAGGGGACAGAGAGGTGAAGCAAGATAAGGAGAGGCACTGCTCTTTCTAATCTCCAGAGTAATAAAGGAGTGGGTCTATTCCCCATTTGTTGCATTTTAGGTAAACAGTTTTACAAGGTTTCCCTTTAAATTCCTCACTCATTTAGAATACACAGGAACCAGGCTTTTCCATCCTGGAAATATACAGCAGTGTAAAAATCAGCATGGCTTAATTTGTACCCAAGTCTTAACTTGCTATGCACAGACCCCTACTGAGAGGATTACACAAAAGTTTTAGATCTGCTTCTAACCAGAATAAGTAGTCTTGGGGTTCTAAGAATGGTGGTGATCTTTAGTACTGTTTTTACAGTTGCATGTGTTTAAAATAAGTAACATTCTTATACAGATATTGGTCTTGGGAGTCAGCTGATCGACACATTAGAGATGCTTCATGTTAGAAATCTATAGTCACACAGTATTTAGCTGTTGCACTATAACATCTTCAACAAAGTTTAGCAGATGGCAAATATTCTGCAGTGGGCTGGAGGGTCAAAATGCCTTATCATTTGCTTATCTATATATGCACACACATGAAGAATACTGAATGATAATAAGAAAAATTAAAACTTGCCCATTAATCATATGCTAAAATAATAAATATAAAAGATATAGATGCTGCATTTATCCTTTTGCCTTCCTTCTAACATAAGGGTATAGATATAAACATAGACATAAATATAGCTGTACAATCTTGTGTGTACGTATATACATTCACATACTGTTTATACAGAAACATAGAAACAGAGCGAGTCAGAAGGGGTCTCCCGGGCCATCTAGTCTGACCTCTGGCACCAGCCGGCTCCGCTCACGACATGCCCACCATGTGCATGTCCAGCCTATCTTTGAACACCCGCACCAATGGGGCCTCAATGACCTCTCGTGGAAGCCCATTCCACATATATAGACTGAAGCAGATTTCCTCCATTAAATGGATATTATTTACTTCTACTTTTGACTCTGCAGTTGTTTTGTTGCTTTTACCATGAGCCATAGCAACATCCTTTTTAAAACAGAAAAGGTATACTAAAACTCAGAGAATACAGAATAAGGCAAGTTACACTAGAAACACCCATAATAATTCAATTTAGAAGCCAAAAAAAGGATGTCAAAATAAGTGAGATGGTGTTTTGCAGCTGCCAAAGCAAGACTGATTAACTTTTTTTTTACCATTTGCAAGTAAAGGTTCTAGCCTTTGCTAATTAAACTGGTAAGAACTTCTACCAATACTTGAGAAAAAATGAGTACCTTGCCTCCTCAAGTAATGGGGCAGTGGTGGATCATGTGCACAAGAAAATCATTTCCAGCAATGTAGACAGACGGTGGAGACAGACAGTGATAGCACCTTTATAGCACCTTTAATGTTCTTTTCCTTAAATTAATTAAACATGACTGTGTAGGAAACACTCTCACAGGTGGATCCTATGCATGTCTAGGAAGTATCTTGAATTCACTGGATGCCTCCTCCCAAGTTAGGGTTCAATCCTATGCATATTTAGAAAAAAGGGGTGCTCACAGCACCCAGCATTTACCAGGCAGCAGGGAGGCAGGAGGCCCCTTTTCTCTCTCTCTAAATATGCACAGAATTGTGCGTTTAGTGTGTTTAGATGTACACAGCAGCTCTGGTTGATGTGCATTTGAATTCTTCTGTTGGTGCAGGTCAACTATACAAAACCGGTGAGACAAAATGCAAGCTTCATTTTCCGTCCATGTAAATGTTTGGATTTCACATACATCCACTTTTCCTTCTAGAAAAAACAAAACCCTTTTTGACACAGTATATTGTTTGGGCCTCTTTGCCTGCACAGATCTCACTGTAACTTTAGTCATGCTGTTCTGTTTGGACCATTCTTCTGGGCTTCAGGGCCATGCCTGGCCTTTGGGTCTGGTGCCAGGCTTCTCCTGTTTCCATCAGTGCTACTTTGTTGTTTCCAGTGGCACGGTGCTGGAGCCAGGTGTCCACAGTTGCGATGCATTCATTGAGGAGTGCCCTGGATGGACATCCAACCCAGGGATGAGGCTGCATCCTGCAACCCCAAGCTGTGTGTGCCAACTACACTTCTCTGTCCTCCCAGCGAATGAGTGGTACATCAAAAGCCACTGGACTGGGAATACCTCTCTGTGTGCAGCTTTTTAACCTGAGGAAACATTCGTTGCAGCAGGTGTTTCCCTGCGCTGTTGCTCTTGCTGGCTAGGGCCCGAAGTGAGCATGTCCGTGTGTTGACAGTGTTTGAACCCAGCCCCTGTTTTCTTTTTCACTCCAGTTTGATCTGCAAAAATTAGCAGGTGATCATGTTTGGCTCCAGGCCACGAAAACTTCACCAGCAGATTTCTATAGACCGGGCCAATGGTCTATAGAACCGTTACATGAACAGGCTGGCTGCTTATGCTTTCGTGCTCACTGACAGTGCCTGTAAGGACAAAGACTGGCAGAGGGTTCTAAGCCTGCCCCTGGGATAGTCCTGTGGCAACTCTGCTGTTTAGGAGAAAAATCGGTGCTCATTTACTCTGCATAATTTAAACTGATTGCTCTTCAGAGAAGCCTTCTGAGCATCACCTGTGCTGTAGCAGAAAGGCTGCTAAAGTAAAGCAAGCCTGTACATAGGATGACACGACCCTGCCCTTACGCCAGAGGAATGGCTGCCTCATTTAATGCATGGTCAACTTAACTGGTGGAAAGTCAAGCCCAGAAATACAGGGGTGGCCCAAAGACAATAACATGCCTGACACATGGAGTCAGCCAATAGAGTCACAGCTAACCATGGGTCGTGTGTGCATCATCTCCCCCCTGCATCATCACAACCCCCCCCCCCCCATTGGAAAGGGGACTAGGTTTCCCCAGCCTTACTCCTTCCATGGATTGTCTCATAGATCCTCGCAGGGAATAAAAAAGCAACCCTGGCCTTCCCACTCCGGTGGTCCTGACAGTAATTCAGCTTCCTTACAGCTGCTATTTACATCAGAAGAGTGTGCGTGTTGATTGCATGCACACAATCCATGCAAGTGCACCTTAGCCACTGCACATCCTCTCTGCAGAATTTGCACATCTCACTGGGGAAAAGATGCACCAATTCCCATTCTGGTGCACTCTGAAACAGGCCAGCTGTGGGCTTCCTTAATTCCCTCTTGCTCTGTTTCCAAGTAGGAATGGGAAGCCTCTTTATGCAGTAGAAGTGTTATCACCAGTAGGATGACTAAGGATCAAAGTGCTGAGGTGCGGTGGCAATTGCATCCGTGTGCACATTTTAAATGGGGGGGGGGGCTTCAACAAGACCAAGAGTCTATCCCTTTTCCTCTTATCATGATCCAGAAAAAACATGTTCCCCAGGCTGCTAGTTAAATTTCCTTCATGTGCATGTTAATTGACTTTCCATCATTAATGTTATGTCTTGTTCCACCCTAAAGATCAGCTGTGAAGGAAAAGCATTTTGTGCCATCTGAGAAACAAAAGGCAAAGCAGCTGGAGGCAGGGAGGGGCAGCTGTGTGGCTGCAGCAGGGGACAAATGGAGCGATATAACAGCCATCATGGGGAGTGGCAAGCGGACACAAACGAGCCTGCTGCAGGGGCTGCTCAGCATGTGGCCTGCACCAGTTAAAGCTAGAGCTGCCTGCTCTCTTGTAATTAAAACTGGAGGCCGAATTCTTAGGAAATACTCCTGAGAACCGCAGGAGCAACCGCTGGGGCTGACCCAGGCTCTGTGCATTCTGCCTGGAGTTCCGGTGAAGCAAGGAGCAGTGTGCTCCTCACGGATGATGTTGAAGGGCTCTGCTCAGCTGTGGACCTTCTCGTTCCAGGGAGACTGACTGGAGCAGGAGGCCCTGGGGACCGGCTGCTGCTTCCTGCTCCTGCTCCTCCTCCTCGCTCCTCTCCTCTTCCTCCACCTTATTGTTTTCCACTCAGATAGCACCGCAGAGGCCTCCTCCTTGACCCCGGGGGGGGGGGCAAAAAACATCAGGCATGACTCAAGGTCCTCCGCTGCTCGATTTGCGGCCAGCGGTAGGGAGTGGGGAAGTGGCAGACCTGCTGGCACAAAGCATGGGAAGCCCTGAGGGACGGTGGGGGGGGGGGGGGCGCTGTCCCAGGCCGGCTCCTACTCTGTCAGCTCCACCAGCTTAGAGATTGATGGGAGCGGATGCCTGCACAGATCTCAAGGAATCTCTGCCGTTGCCTTGATTGATATTCCAGGATCCAGATTAAAGTCGAGAAGGTGACAGAGAAAGTCGCTCTTAGTAGGCTACTGACACATCGCCCATCCTTCGGGGTGCTGTGATGCAGCAGCTTCTCTTTACCATCTCACAGCCTGCGTGGAACAAGAGTGCAGAGCACAATACAGATCTGGTTTGAGAGAACTAAATTATTTCTTTCTTTATTATTTGGGATATTTCTAACCCGTCTAATCACTATGCATCTCTGCACAGCTTACAAGCAAAATTCAATAAATACAACAGTATAAAAGATCATATAATACCCCAAATAGTAATAAGACTTTAGGGTGTTCCTCAGAAGTTGCAGGACTTTAAAACATAACTTTCATCTGCATAACATGCCTAGGGTTGCATCCCGAATGAAAGAGTCTCTGCTACTTCTCAATGAAAGTTCAGCTATATGTTGATTAATGGGAAAGCTTTCTGCCAGCCTTTCCATTTTGCCACTGCCGTGTGTGCAAACTATTATCAACATTTGCTGTCTGTTTAAATTGCTCCTTTTTCTATATTAGGCTCCTTCCTCAGACCTACTGCTTGCCCACTGTGTGCCGGTGCCTGCTGTTCAACTTGGCATGAAAAATGATGTTAAATGCTGTATAATTAGCCCGTGGTTTGCCAATCAGCCTTTATTCCACTGTCAGTTTGCATTGCATCTCTGCTCTGATTCCAGTTGGCAATTCTGTTCTCCTTGCTCTTCACTTCTTCACATGGAATTCAATGTTGCCTGCAACCCATCAGCAGCCAGTCCTTTTCCCTTCCCTTTACATACACTTCCCATTACCTGCTTTTCCTGCTTCACTTCCAGATCACCACTCAGGCTGGAGAGTCCCTCTCTCTTCCTATAATGGCAAAAGTCCTTAAAGTATAACCTGTGATCTTATGCAAGCAACCCAATGCATAGCTTTGGCATTATTGGACCAACATTATTTTTTCCTTAGAAATCTGGATTGCTTTTTTAGTCTTATCCATAAGGAATACAAACCAGGAGCCGGGGAGCTTTTTCAGGCCCAGGGTGAATGCATGTTTGGAGAAGCTTCCAGGGGGTCACACTGGGCCATGGGAAGGGGGGAATGCCAAAGAAATGGGTGTGGGGGGGGTTAAGCATATTGTAGCCCAAAGATCTTATTGCCATAATAAATCTTGCAGACATATTTCAGTCTTTTAAAAGAGAAAGGAGTGTGGCCTTCTGGGGAGCCTTGAAGGACAAGATTGGGACCCCCAGGAGGACTGAATTTGGCTCCTGGGTCTGGGTTCCCAAGTCCTGGTACAAGCCCAAGGTTTAAGGCATCCCAAGTTCAAAACTGGAGTGGGAGGAATGATCATGCACATTTTTAGCAGTAAAATTATCACATTGAAAGGGGATGGATATGATCATGAAAGCAGCTAGGTGCCTTGGCTGACCCATTCAACCGACACTAGAAGCATTGCTCCAACCCTTAAGCTTTGCTCTCATTCAGTGACACTGGGCCAGGTTGCAGGATCACTGCAGCCCACAGTGCTTTATTTAAGGAGCAGACTTAAGTAGAAGGTTTTCTACTAATCAACACATTGTTGACTTTTCACTGAGCAGAAGCAGAGTCTATTTCATTAATACACTTTAAGCACACTCTCTGGCATTCTGACATAAGGCCTGTCAAATCAGTGAGATTCATTGATTGCAGCCAGTCCCCTGGTAACAGCTTAATGGTCACAGTCCTCAGAAATCATATACCTGGTGACAATTAGTTATTGGCTCCATAAGTAATTCCACAGCCATCGAAAGCTAATAGCTACAACTGTATCAGAGATACAGACACCTCACTTTCCACATGGTAAATTATGGCTCAGAATACAGGGCAAGGAGCTGAATGATTCTTGATTCCTGGGGCCAACCTTTTCAGACAATGTTCTAACAAAAGACCTAAATAAATCTACACATGCAGAAATTTAGTCCAACCTGTGCATTTCATTGGAATCTCTACACCCTTACATAGATCCTAGAACATGGAAGACTCAAAACAGGTTCATGAGTAAGTCCAGAATAAAGCAGAGATTTCATCGACCATGATTTCTGCCTTTCTGGATTCATGCTCCATGGGTCCAGACAGAGAAAAATACAGGATCAGGATCAGTCCAAGCCATCTGGCAACTCTGGACTTTCAATAGTGAGGATCAGTGATCCATAGCAAACAAGAATCCATGTTGTGTGAAAAGTATAGCATGGAGGTGCTTAAAAATACCATGTTAAAGAGGCAGAGTCCGCGCTGGAAGAGTCCATGTGAAGAGTACGTCAAGAGGCTAAGGTGGCAGGTAGTCCCAACAGAGAGGCATTCAGACAGTGAAGGTGAAAGCATCCCTAGCAAGGTCGGCTGGCCTGGCCTTCAACTGGGAGGAGGCTGCGAACCTCTCCCTCCCACCAAAACACCTAACTGATGAGGAAGTGCCATCCATCAGCAAGGTCTCCTGTCCAAAGCAGGTGCCTCCCTTTGGCTCTTCAGTGGAGACACTTCAGTCTAAGGTACAGCTTTGAAATAACTCCCTCTTCTGCTAGATTCTGCCAAAGGGGCTGCAGGCTTCTTCACCTGCCAATGCCACCGCTTCGAGCCAAGTTGCCTCCTACCAGCTTTCTTCTTAGAATGCTGACAGAGATGCACTCACCCCACAGGCCAAAAAGGACCCCCAAACCACTCTGACCAGCTTCTCATCACCAGAAGGGACACCACAACACTGTGGCTGAGTCCTAACAACTCCAGCAATATCACACAAATATTTTATGCAGCATGAACGTTCTTTCCCCCCTGAAATGACAGCATCTTTGTTTTCACTTTCCCATCGCTTTATGATGCTCTGTCTCGCTCGCTCGCTCGCTCTCTCTCTCTCGTCATACTCCAATTAACCTCTGGCCAGTGATTTTATCTGACAAAGGAGCAACCTGCATCGACATTTTCATGGGAGTAGTTGCACACAAGTATGACCAGCAAGTGAGACCAGCAAAAGGCTGGATTGTAGGGCACTCCTGTTCAGGGTTCTAGCCAATTCTGCCTCATCCAGACAAGGCAGAAGTGCCGTGGGTGGAGAAATCTGATCTGAAAAGAGGGATTCAGCTGGTGCTGTGCAGGGTTGCACTTACCCTGGACAACCAAGCTTGTAGCTTGGGAGTGCTTCCAACTTTGAAGCTGTCAATGGACTCACAGGTGGCAGAAGTGGTCAGAGTGTCATTTACTACCTTCATTTGCTGTATCGGCTCTGGATTTTGGAAAGTGACTTAGCCTCAATTATATGGAACTACTGCAACAGATTCTATATGGGGCTTCCCCCGAGAACAACTTGGAAACTTCAGATTTCAGTCTATATCCCAGAGTATTTTCCAGTTAAAAGAGAATTTGTTACACTCTCATACATCCCACCATAAAAAATGGAGTTTTATATGCTAATCTATCAAAGCAGAGTTGCCCCTGTAAATAAGATCTCTGGAAATCTAGCATGTCAGCATGTCAGGGATACTTGCAGAACTTTGGACATAAGATCCAACCCCACCCCCCAAGGCTGAGGATCCTGCTGGGAAATGGGTGAATGACTCCTCTCCCATTCCACAAGAAGGATCACTCTGGGTTTTGCAAGTGTCTGACAGGTTGGGTTCCCATCAGAAGCTAGCAACAAATTCATTGAGTTCCATTTTCTCTGTTTCAGTACATTTATAGCTGCACCAGAGTCTTTACTTTTCCACAGAGTGTGCAACTTCTGGACTGTCTTCCAAGAAGGAAAATATTTTGGGTTGCTTGTACCAGAGGAGCACATCGTTGATGAGTTTGGGCTGGCTGGGCTGGCTGCTGCGGAAGCAGGGATGGACTTCCTGAACACACTCCTGGTTCAAAGCAGGCTACTTCTGGATGGCCCAGAATCTGAGCACCTCCAAGAACTTGCAGATGGACTCTGTGCAGCTTGGGTGTACTGGGGATGATTGTGCATGCAGTGTTGTGCTCAGCATGACTTGACATGGCTGCAGTTGGGAGCATGAATCTGGACAGCTGTTCATGGGCTGGTCCCTGACCTTCTGTAGGTGGCTCAAGGGTATTCCTCTTCCAACAGTATAATAAGCATTGCATCCTTCTGACCTACGTAGCAGGAGAGTCGCAGGCTTGTCATTGAAAGGCACTCTGAGCAACTTCTGACGGCAAAGAGAAGGAGCACCAGATAGGAAGTAGATGAATCAAAAACACTGTGTGCTGCCTTCGTGCATTTTATCTGCATGTATCAATTATATCTCGATTGCAGTGAAACTTCATGTTAGGGGTAGGAAGCATAGAAACATGGAAACAGAGCGAGTCAGAAGGGGTCTCCCGGGCCATCTAGTCTGACCCCCAGCTCCAGCCGGCTCTGCTCACGACATGCCCACCATGTGCATGTCCAGCCTGTCCTTGAACACCCCCACTGATGGGGCTTCATCCACCTCCCGTGGAAGCCCATTCCATACCCTCAGGGTTCTAACTGTCAGGAAGTACTTCCTGGCATCCAAGTTGAACCTTGGTTCCCTGAGCTTCACTCTGTTGGAGTGTGCCCTGCCCTCCTCTGCAGTAGAGAACAGGTCTCTACCCACCTCCATGTGACACCCCCTCACATACCTGTATGTCACCAACAGATCCCCTCAGAGTCTCCTCTTCTCCAGGCTGAAAAGACCCAGTAGGAGAACCTGTAAACGCCATGCTGATTCCTCTTCAGTGCTATTGTTCTTTATACACTCAATAATTTAAGATATATTACTTTGGAAATGAAATGTTCTCTAATTTCCTGAAAAAACCCTTCCCCCAGTATCCCTTTTGAAAATTGGTGCTATGTTGGTCACTTTTCAGTCCTCCAATACAAAAGCCAATCTTGGAGAAAAGTTACACTGGTTTCTTATTTCAGTTCTTGAAGGATTTTCACGTGGATGTCAATGTATCACCATTAATAAAGTCTGTAGTGCAGATAGAGCTGGAGGACAAATTAACATAAAAGCTAGACACACAGACAGTGTTCAGACAAAACAACAACCCATCACAACTACTTACCCATGTTGTATGATCCCAGCTTTAGTGTGCCTTGTGAACCTGTCCATTCTCTGAAATGTGACTAAAAGAAACCCCCTTTCTGACAACCAGCTGGGGGGAAATAAGAACTGATTATGTGCACATTACATGGCTGTAAAGCACTCCATCTCTGCTACATGTTCAGAATTTTTCATTCATTGTGGCAGTGATGACAACAGGAAATTTGGATGCTTCTCTAGTGCTGTTCCACCCAAGTCGAAGGATGAAGTGATTATTTGTCAACTCTATTTATATGTTAACGGCTGCATCTTTAGCAGTTTCAGCAGCTGAGTCTGGAATAGCCAGCTTTTTTGAAAGAAACTCAACACAAATGTTAACATTTTTCTGCAACATTTGTCTTGCAGTACATGAGATGTTCACAATCTGGGGTATCTTTCCACCTATGTGATGAAATTTTTCCTAGGAAAAAATACATACTGTACAGGTTCTAAGAAGTTAAAATCAGCCTAATGTTGCAGCATCTTTGAAGCCCTGGATGGTCACAGATCCTCTTTCGCAAAGGACAGTCTTCTATCTGACGGGTGGCTGGATGCCTCGTCTCTACTTTCAAGTATCTTCTATCTGAAGGTCTGTCCAGTCCAAGTCCTGTTTAAAGAATAGGAAACAACAAGGTGTTGGAGCTCTCCATCGATAGCTCTTGACCAGCAGGCTGAGCAAGACATACAAGGCACCTGGCCAAAGTTTCCTACACTATGTTGACATATATTCTAAACTTCCACCCATAGCTATAAATCAGAATATGCTAATTTTATGCAAATTGCTATGCATCTTGGTTTTCTCTTTAGGCGATGCATTTCCCTTTTTGGCAACACCATCCCGTTGAAACTCTAAAAGTCAGTATTCAGGGTAGGATGGTACTGATCAACCACCCATCACCACCTGTCTCAGTCACCATCTTGCCCTCGTTGGCACCAAAGAGATGCAGCAGCAGGGCAGGGAAATTTCACAATTGAGGTTAAAGAGTGCAACGGAACCCTTGTTCCCTGACTGCATTAGAGACAGACAGCTGTGCACCTCCAAAGTAAGAGCATTTTGGTTTGTGTGGCCCTCTCATCCAACCAGAGGTCTCTAGTCCAGCTGCCTGACGGAAGTAGGTCATAAGTGCAACATCCACTCATGTCCTCTAGCAATTTGTATACATAGACATGCTTTCATTGATACTATAATATATAATCTATAGCTTTCATGACCAGTAGCCATTGTCAGCCTTATCATCCATGCATTTATCTAATCCCTTTCTAATGTCCTGCAAGGTGCTGTTATCACAACCTCTTGTGGTAGCGAATCCCATCGTTCAACTATGCACTGTGTGAAGAAGCACTTTGCCACCCTACAGCTTCATGCAAGGTCCCTAGATTTTCTGCCTCAGAAAAATACCTTCCTGGCTACTTTTGTCACACCATCATTCTGTACACCTCTGTCGTGTCACCCCTTACTCGCTTTTTTCCTAAGCTAAAGAATTATAGAGGGATTGCTCCAGCTTCTTGAAAATTTTAGTTTCCTTTTTCTGCATTTTCTCCAGCTCTACAATATCTTTTTGTTTAGGTGCGGTGGCCAGATCGATGCAGAAGAAAGTGTTGCTCTGAATGTCAAAGAGGGCACAGCACTGAGCAGGCTAGAAAATCTAAAAGGGGCAGACTTTTTTGTGCTGAGTGCTGTGAGTAACTATACTGGACTCTAAAACTCAGTACTAGGAACATGCCATTGTCCCCAGACCAGGCAAGTCAGGGTGATCTTGAGATGGAAGATGAAATCAGGTCTCCAGACAAGGAAGCACTGAAATAACAGGTGACTTTACCTCCATGTTGACTGGATTTAGGCCTGTTCCTCACATGACAAAGAAGTTAAATTTCGTATTGCCCTAAGTAACTGTGCTGGGGATCACGTGGTCATGAAGCTGAACAGAGGGCAGCAATTTTGCATTTCATCTTAAGTGGTATTGCCCAAGACCTAGTATGAGATGGAAATATTGTTGAACCAGATGGAAAAAGTGATCACAGTGCTATCAGATTTAATATATATTTATGTAGAAATTGCAAAAGAAGTCAAATATGACTGTGTTGGACTTCAGAAGAGGAAACTTCTCTAAAATGAAGGAACTGGAAAAAGATTAAATCTCTTCCAGCCCTTACAGGTTGCTCAAAATCACAGTAAAAGATGCTCAGGTAGAATGCATGAATAGTACAGCCTAGAAAGGTAGCACCAAGTCCAACAAGTCACCAAGATAGTTAACAAGCAGGAAAAGAAAGTTTGCTTCAGAAAAGTCTTGCCAAAGAAGGAAATAAAAGGGAGCAGAAGCTTCTAGACAAGAGATCCAAACATATGATAAGAGATGGGAAAATATTCTGAGAAGCGTATTGCTAACAATATCAAGGCCAACAATAAAGAATTCTTTAACTATATTGGCAGCAAGAAACCAAGTGGAGGGGTAGTTGGACTGCTGGATGGCAATACAGTTAAATGAGTACTAAAGGAGAATAAGGAGATTTCAGAGAAATTGAATGAATTTCAGTTTCTTTTGTCTTGCTTCCAGAAGATATAGGACACATATTTGTGCCTGGACTGATGTTTTTGAGAAGCATGTTTGAGGTACTAAGGCAAATTACAGGAACAAAAGATGAAATTCTCAGCCTTACTGATGAATAGGAACTTAATAAATTACTGGACCCAGATGATATTCTTCCTAAAGATCTAAAGAATTCAAATATGGATTTGCTGAATTTCTTATAAGAATATGTAACATGTTCTTAAGATCAGCCTCTATACTGCAGGATTGGAGAATGGCCAATATAACACCAATTTTTCAAAAAGAATTCAGAAGGGATGTGTAAAATTACAGGGCAGTTAGCTTAATGTCTGTTCCAAGGAAATTGATTGAAGGCATAATTAAAGCTAAAACTAGCAAGCAGATAGAAAGAAAAGCTCTACTGAAAAAGAATCAAGATGGCTTCTACAAGGTAAATCTTAATTAATTAAACCTTTACACTTCTTTGGGAATGCGAGTAAACATATGGTCAAAGGTGAGCTGGTAGCCACTGCTTGCTTGGATTTCCAAAAGGCTTCTGACAAAGTCTTTCACCAAGGACATTCAGTGATTGAACTGGAAGTCCTGCACTGAGCTGGTGGGTCGACACAATGACCCTCTGGCCCCTTCCAACTCTACTATGCTATGATTCCTGAGTAAACTCAGCAGCCATAGAATACAAGGAGAAAATGTCTAATGGGTCAACACCTGGTTAAGGAACACAAGGCAGAGAGCAGAAATAAATGGCAAATTCTTCCAGTGGAGGATTGTTATTGAGGCCAAAGCTTTTCTGATCTGCGTCAGGACCAATGCTGTACGACTTATTCATAAATTATCTGAAATTAGGAGTGAGCATTGAAGAAGTCAGGTTTGCTGCTGACACTAAATTATCTAGAGCAATTAAAACAAAGAGAAGATTGCAAGGTGCCAAAAAGATCTCTCCAGCCTATGAGAATGGGCATCAAAATAGCATGTGTAGTTCAATACACATGTAAAGCAATGCACATTGGGGCACAAATTCCCAATGTGAAGTATAAGGTGATGGATCTGATCCAGCAGTGAATGCCCAAGAAAGAGATCTTGGATTGTGGTGGATTGCTGGAAAAAAATCTCAACCCAGTGTTTAGCAGCTGTGAAAAGGGGAAATTCCATATTAGAACATAATTAGTAAAGAAACTGAAAAAAGTGCCAATATCATACTCCCTTTATACAAATCTAGGCACAATCACATTTCAAATACTGTGTACCGTTCTGATCCCTGCACATAAAAAAAGCTATTATAGAGTTAGAAAACTGTAGAGAAGTGTACCTAAAATGATCAAGGGGCTGATGCAAGTCCCTTACGAGGCACAGTCACAACAGCTGCACTACTTAGCTTAGAAAAAAGGCAAGTGAAGGGAGACATGATAGAAGCATACGAAATTATGCATGGTGTGGAGAAGATGGCCAGGGACATATTTTTCTTCCTTTTGTAGTGCTAGAACCCAGGAAACTGATTGATGGGAAGTTCTGGACAGACAAAGGGATTCCTTCTTCATAGTTAAATTATGGAATTGACTTCCCCAGCAGTAGTGATGCCATCTAGTTTGGATGGTTTAAAGGGGGCTGGAGAAGTCTGTGGTGGAGTGGCAGCTAGTCCTGATGGCTCTGTGCTGCCCCCAGTGTCAGAGGCAGGAAAGACACCAGTTGCTGGGAGAGGCAAGAAGCTGCTATTGCACTTACGTTCTGCTTGTGAGGTTCCTGTAGGCAGCTGTTGGCTACTTCTTGAAAACATCTGGGGCCAGATGGCCTCTAACTCTGGTCCAGCATGCCTCTTCTTATGTTCTAAGTGCTGAGTATTCTAAGGGTCATTTTACCACAGGCACGTATAAAGGGAATCTGATCTTGACAGTTGTGTTTTCTTTCAGTTCTTTTCCTAATTATGCCTAACATGGAATTTGCCCTTTTCACAGCAGCTGCCCATTGCACCCACGTTTTCACACATCACATCGCTGATGCTGCTGATGCTGAAGATGGGTGTGCATCCCTGCCCCAGCCCACTGCATATGCTATGGCGCTTTCTTCTGTTCAGGGAAAATGTGACCAGCCATCTCAGTAATCCTTAGAAACACTCTGTAAGATGGGCCAGAATCGTTCACACCATCTTGCAAAAAGAGACAGGCGTCAACAAGGTTGTGGCCAATGTGGAATTAGAACCGGGCCGTCCCTACCTTACCTGATTAACTGCTTTGCCAGCTCAGTTCCTGATGAAGCAGGGAAAGACTTCTTCCTGGAAGGTGAGCATGAAAGCAAACACAACAACAGTGAAACCACATTCTTGCTTTATTAAGCTTAGCCTTAATTAGCCTGCTCCAGCCTGGTGCTCTCCAAATGTGTAGGATGGCAACTCCCATCATTGCCAGCCAGCATGGCCAATGGCTCCCTTGCCCCCGCACTGACAGCAGCAGATGGGCAGGGACCAGGGGAAGCCATGGCATTTAACTCTTCTTGGCATCAGAGCAGCACAGCTGGCTGACTCTTGCGGAAGACCCCTCCCGGCATGCGAATGAGTTTGCAATGTGAGTTCTAAGTCCAGGCCCCTCAAAATGAAGTGAGGACACAGTGCATAGGGCAGGAACCGAGGTCCCACTTGGGGTAAGAGACATTCGGATAGTCCTAATGCTAGCCGTGCAACATGGTGCTTCTGAGTGAGCAGCAACAGAATTAAGTAGGCAACCAATAAGTGAGGGGATTCATTTTGAATGAAACATCAGTGTCCATGAGAACAGAGGTAACATAAAATCAAATCACCAGCACCCTTGTTTTTATGCTGCAATCCTAAATATTCCTCTTTATTAACACAGCCATCTGGATGCTTACATGCGGCCAAGTCACTGGTGTGCACCTGCCACCATGCGCAGGATTTGGCTTTCGCAGTGTAGATTGGAGAGCAGACTTCCAGGCAGGAGCTGCAAGATGAATCTTGTGTGCGGCAATCAGTGTGCAACATCCATTTGCAAGTTGGCATGTGTGTGAGGTCTTTCTGAGAGCCATGCACAGCCCCTCCACCTTGGCTTTGCTACAAAGCCATCACAGTTACAAATGAAATCTTTCATTTCAAGCAGAAATAGGACTTTCCCTTTGACATATTACAATAACTGCTAAAATGTTATTTTTCAAAACTCAAATCTTAATTTGTTGCTGATTTAGCCTTTGTCTGATGCCTTGACTTTCACTCCATGCCTAATTCCCTTTAGGACACTAATCTGTACAGCAAATGGGTTGGGAGAATCATTAGAAGAGCAATCCTATAGTCCCTCGGTGAGCATCCCAGGGATCCCAGGAGGGCTCAGATTCCAACCCGCATGTCAGACCAGTGCTGTGACCTCACGAGGGAGATCCAACCCCTCCTCCCCAAGCCTCTTGCAGCTGACACAGAGGGAGCTGCACTGGTTACCTTTATGAGGATGGAAAATCAATCTTGGAGAGGGGGAAAGAGGTGAGTTTGATGGGTGGGAAGGGGAAGAGTCCAGAAAGTCTAAGACACAATTTATCCTGAGCCTCCTCCAGCTTCCTTCCTTCCCTCCCTCTCTGGAGCACCGTTGGTGGACAGGTTGAAAAGTCCATCTAGCAATACCACAAATATTGAATGACAGGGAAACAAAGATTGTCTCCACCTGCCCTGCACCAGCTTGGCAGGCATAGGAAACTCAGACGCTGTCATGTTTGGGAGCTTCTGAGTTACAGAGGCTAGTGAACTATTTTCATAAAGGCAACATGGGAAATGACAGGGACTATAGTCAGCAGAAGCTTATGCTGCAATCAAAGCATTCATCTTTAACGTGCCACAAGATGGCTATTGCTCAGGAAAAATTGAATGTTCCCTTGTGGGATTAAGTGAGCTAGTTTGCTCACCTCCTCCTCCTCCTCCTCCTCCTTATAGCAGAAAGGTACAGTCTGTGCCATCACATCCAGGCAGGATGGTCAGCTCTTTACAGTGGACCATCCTCTCTTCGAAAGGCCAACTGGTCCAAATCTGGTTTGAAGTTTAAAAGAAATAAATGAAACTGGAACACATCTAAAATAACCCAGTGGAATGAAGAGACATGTTGAGTTGATAGCTATAGCTACAGTTATGTTATTCCTTTGAACTAGCCCAGCCCTGTATGGTATATGTGAGCCATTCTTCAGAAGTCAATATTGCATGATCTCTGAAATTTTTTCAGAGAGACATTTTAAAAAAATAATTCAAGAACTTTAAGAAGAGAAGGCAAGGCGGCTTTCTTGATGCCCATCAAGAGTTAGCACCTGGACAAAAGTACTATCCAGTTTTTATCACACTGTTATTGTGTTTCTACTGTAGTTATTTCTGTACTTGCATTTATATATGAACATTAGCATATGCACATAGGTCTTCTCTTTTCAGGCATTTCCTCTTTTCCTCTATTTTGGTAATGTAGTTGCAAGAACTTTTTTTCTGCATAAACATGCATAGGATTGCATCCTAAATATACAGGATGTATTAAACTACAATTGCCAGCATTCCCCAGCCAGCATGTTGAAACATGTAGAGGATGGCACCCTAAAAGAGCATTTATTGATGGACTTCATGCAAGTTTATGCAGAATGCAGTCCTACAACTCCTAGCTCCACTGGACAGCCCTGCTGGCTGGGAAATACTGGGAGAAAAGGACTTTTTCTGTCTTAGCAGGCATAGGATTGTGCCTTTAAATAGTACAGTTGTTCTAGTTTCTTATCAGTATGAGCTAACTATGGTATTCATTTTTAATCAGTATTTCGCTCATGTGAATGTTAATTTCAGCCCTGCGGTTTTGTTTGTTCTGCAAGCATTCACTTGCTCTCATTCATTTGCACATGTATACAATAGATAAGAACTGAGCCTTCTGATGCTGTTCTGCTTGTAGTTTGTATTCCTAACAGCATGATCATTATCTGCCAAAAAACACCATCTCAGTAAAATTGGCTCCTGATCTTATGAAGGGTGTAATTGTTGAAATGTTGCATATTCATATTTTTCTGTTATCTTCAGGCATCTCTAATCTGAAAATGGAAGGCATTTGTTACAAGCACTGGGCTAGAAGCATTGGTAGTGAATCGAGATCATTACGTCCATTGCCTTGTTTGATGCTCAAGTTCGCGCTGGCAGAAACGGGCTACAAGTTCTGAAAGATGAGCATATTGATTATCATCACTGGGCTGCTGGAATTTGCTGAGGGATCCCAGGGGACAGGACATGGAGACAATCCAGGGAGCATCTTAGCTGACCATGCAGTACAGAAAGATGGTCCGCTATCTATGCTGTCGTTATTTGTTTTTTGGCGCCAGGTGAAGACCTTTTTATTTAAACGTCATTTTAATTGTTAACAATATTTGCTTATTTATCTGGCCAGGGCGACTTCTTTTATATTTTTTATTTATTTTATATTGTTAATTTTAATTTTATATTGTTATTTTTGTATTTTATTGTATTTTATTGTGTTGTAAGCCACCCCGAGGCTTCAGCAAGGGGCGGCATAGAAATGTTTTAATAAATAAATAAATAAATAAATAAAATATAGAGTGCAACCAACATCCAACACCTGGATCATCCTCCAAGGGCCATGACTGCTCTTGCAGTAACAAGCTATGACCAATAGGTGGCAGGCTAGGTGAATGCTTGGCTGTTTGGAGGGCTGTGGAACATCTCCTCCTTGGTAAACTGCAGAGGAACTTATGCAAATATTCGTGTGGATGTGGCTAAAATTCTCTTGTGGAGGAGCTTTATTCATGGCATAATTTCTTATTCTTAAAGAACATCAGCTGAAACTTGTGAGGAAGCCCGTAATGATTCAGCTGAGGGCAGGAAGAGAAAGTCACCAATTCTTTTTGGCCCAGTTACATCACAATTGTCCCTAGATTCATAATGTTCTGTGAATTATTTATTTCTTCCAATACTTTTCTCTTCATCCAGTAGAGAAACTCTTTTGTCTTTTCCCAAGTGAACAGAGTTTCTCTAAATTTGAAGAGTTGGAGAAGTATCTAATGTGTTTCCTTTAAAAATCTTACTTTTAAGTTAACCTCCAACTCATTTAATAATTCAACTACTTAATTTGTAGGTGCTGTTTATTTCTTTTATGCTTTTCATTGTTCTTTTAATTCATTGGTTTTTATGTTATATTTTCATTCAGGCTTGTTTTCAGCCTAGATATTATTGTTAAGAAACTTGAGCGCCAATTTTTGGTGAAAGAGCAGGACATAAACGACAGGAACTATCCAATGGCCTCTAGACACCGGTATCTGGTGTGTCCAGGGGCAGGCATAGGATGGCTCGAGTTCCCAGCTCCAAGGTCAGAGAATGCACTCCAACCTCGGTGCTGGAAACCGGAATCCCAGTCCTCTCTTCCACCTGCTTTCAGCGGCCTGGAAACATCTACTGAGAAAGATGACTGCAGAGGGGGGTTCCAGGGAGCACTGGAGGGGCAGGGAGCAGAGGGGCCTGAGCGGCTGAGCCAGAGCCACCCTGGAGCCCTCGGCTTCCCTGCTTCCCCCACTCTGTGCTGGATAAGCAGGGGCTTTCGGTTCAGAGGCTCACACACATCTCAGTAGGACTGCACCCTAACTGTTTGACTCACGCATGCAACGCTTTTGATCTCATAAGCAAATGGACGTTCTGTTCTAAGTTCAAGCTGCTTAACATGCTTACCATTGCGTGCATTGTTGTTGTTGTGAGTGTGGCTGATTGTGATTAGAACTCTGTTAGTGATACTGGGGACTGCTTCCCCTCCATGAAGCCATTAAGATCATCACAAGCAGCCTTGCTGGTCATTCTTTAGCCGAGGGAGCACTGCCATGGGACCACCTTCTCAAAATGGCACCTGCGCTACAGACCTCCTGGGTTCAAGAGGCATGAAACAAGGCAGGTTTACATCCCTCCTGGAAACTTACCTAGTTGTAAAGCTTCCCCTGTCTCATAACAGATATCACGGTGATGCTCTGCTTGATTTCCCGTTTTTCTTTTATAATGGTTTTAAAGATTTCTATTTGTAATTTTAGTTGGGCCTGTAATTGCTATTGATTATTCAATAGTAATACTTCAGGATAGATATTTTATTACATAATGTCACAGACAAGTATCATCAATAATATATTCAGTATTATTACTCAGAATACTACTATTTTAGGCATCCAATAACAACAACAATACAATGAAGATACTTTAAAAAGATTTCTGTCACTGCAGCACCAGCCACTGCTTGACTTTTCAACATGGTGGTTGGAGTGGCAATGAGAAACTCCCTGGGGAAATAGCACCCTGCCCCCCCCGCCCCCGGTGGTTGCTCGTTATGTGCAAACCAAAGCAATGTATGCTTATGAACAGCTGCCAGCCATGCTGGCTTTAGCCTACCTCCAGTGTCTGAGTGCCTGGGAAGACAAGGCGCTCTTAGTCCTATAGGTGGCTTCCCAAAGGCATCCACTGGGTGGATGGAATATTCCGCTGCAGCAGCCGGTACCCTTGATCTGTCTCAGCCTGGCCATTCTTATGTGCCAATGCTCTGTGAAGCTACAGGGTGAAATTGTGGCTGAGCACCCCTCTTGTGGCCCTTCCTTCCTCCTCTTGCATCCCAACTTGAGTGCAAAGATCTGGCTTGCATTAAAACTCAATTACTGTTATGCCCAAATTAGGGGATTCTGGCCTAATGTCACCTGAATCTGGCCAGTCATATCACCTGAACAAGCATATGATACACTGTTTGATATACTATAAGGAAATACTTTGATTTCTTTGCCTGTATTTTTCCCCACAATATTTTATTTATTTATTTATTTAAAACTTTTATATATATCCCATCACCACATGCCTCGGCATCTTGGGACGGCTTACAAACATAGCATTAAAAACACCAAAACAATAACAAATTCAATAAGATTATATAAAAACAAAAAAGCGACTTTTAACAATAAAATTAATTTTTAAAATAGCCATTAAATAAAACGGTTTTAACCTGGAGCCGAAAAGAATATGAAGGGAAATGGTTAATCTGGGGCTTTGCTCAATTCCCTGGGTGGAGGCTACTTCCTTTGCAAGAAAAAGATGTAGTGTTACTATATAAAGCTTTTAAAAATAAACAAAAAGTGCTATTTCTGCAGTCTACTTAAAAGACTGGATTTCAAAGAGAATATTTCCTTTGGGTTCTTTTCTGTTTCATTTTGCAGCAATATTAGAATATTTTCCTTAGTAACACACTGCTATCTAATAGACAGCAATTGAGATGGGCTGAGGAAAAGCTTAGGGTGGCCATGTGTCTTCATTACATGGGACAGTTCTCTGTTTGAAAGGCTGGTGTTGAGCTGCTTTATGTTGAAGCTGTCCTCTGTTCGAAGGGCTGCCGCCATTCCAAGTCTAAAGCTAAAGAGGATGAGTCTGGCCTTGGAACAGCCCATCAACAGCCCCTTCACAGCAGACTGGGCAAGTCATACAAGCCACCTAGAGACAGTCTCCCACACTATGGTGAGAGGTGTATTTCTATTTAAATTCTAATAATGTCTTTCTATAAATCATCATGTGTAAATGTATGCAAATTGGTGCTCTCTTTTAGTGAAGCATTTCCTGTTTGGTGACTTACATGGCCATCCTACTTTATCCAGCCTGCCCACGTATTTCCATGTATTTCCATGTATTTGTTTTTTAAAAAAGCCCCCAAACACCCTTCATCATAACTGTAGTTTTGGAGAGCTATATCCAAGAAAGAGAGGACACATCAGAAGTGAGGACAGAGATTTGTATAAAAGTTCCACATGCTTATTTATATGTAGAGAGGCATTTAGAAAAGATTGCTATAATTTAAGAAGCAATTGAACACATTTCCTCATAGAGGGGAAGACCTGTGTATTTGCTCTGTCCCGTCCAGCGAGAACTGTGGATGGACACCATCAGGGGCCCCGCAGTCCCTTGGGATTCACAGTCTTTAAACCAGACTTGGGACTGGGCAGCCCTTCAACTTGCAAATGGTGGATTGATGGCAAAACTGGTAAGAACAATACCACCTGCATAATGGGTTCCCCGTTCTGTGCATGGAGATGCCCCTGAGTGCCTTTCCTTGAGCACGGCTGATGATCCTAGCCATAGGCCAAATGTGAACCCACGGCCAGGCCGGTTCGTCCTCCCTGTGGTGTAGATCGCTTAGCTCACTCAAAGCCAGCCAGGCCAGCTTCAGTGTCACACTCTCCCACCACCACCTGGCTTCTTCAACCTTCTTCTTGTGCTCTTGCAGGTTCTAGCACATGCCTGTTTTTGTCCTAAATGCATTTCATGGGCAGCTTGTAGCTCACAGCTGGTATGTTGGCTGTCAACCCCCCCTACCACACACACACACCGTACACACACAGAGACAAACACCATCTACAATCCCATAAACTCATAAAAATGATCTAAATGATGCCAAGAAGAACATCGAAGCACCCAAGTGGGAACTCTGAGGGACTAAGAAAAAAAAGGCATCTATAGTAAATACCCAACAGTATCACTTATTTTTATTGCATTTTTATACTGCCCAATAGCCAAGGCTCTCTGAGCAGTTAATGAAAGTTTTTTAAGAAATTAAAACACACACACACACACACACACACACACACCATAAAACAACAAAACCACACTAGCAATTGCAATTGAATCAGCATAGAGGCATAGCAGTGGTGCAGAATAAATTGCGATATTAAAAAAGAAGTTAAAAAGTTAAACTGTTACAATACTGGAGGAATAAAAGTATCTTCACTGGGTGCTGAAAAGAATGCAAAGTAGGTGCTAGGAGTACCTCTCTGGGGAGCTCATTCCACAACCAGGGTAGCACAACTGAAAAGGCCCTCTCTTGGTAGCTACCCACCTCACTTCCTTTGATAGGGCTCCTGGCGAAGGACCCCTAGAGATGACCTCAGGGTCTAGGTAGGGACACATGGAACAAGGTGGTCCTTCGGATAATCTGGCCCCAAGCCGATTAGGGCTTTGGATGTTAGTACTGGTACTGAGCACTAGTACTAAACTGGGTTCTAGCACAAGGCCAATTGTGTGTGCTGGGAAACTTGTTGCACCAGCATACATAATTAATGTTACACTAGATGTCTCCCATGCCACTACTAGACTAATTGAATAAGCAGAAAAGCTGTGTTAGAGATGGTCTCTGCTCCTAAATGTTGTGGGAGATTATTAAAGTGGTGCTCTGTCATCTAATGAACTGTGGCAACAAATAACCTTTGAATGTTCTTACTAATTTATTAGCAACTACCAAAGAGTTGATCTGTAACTGGAAGGAATATGGAATAAACAACCATGGCATTACATGCTCAGTTGATCAGTTAAAAGGGTAAACTGTTTATTTCAATTTTATAATTGTTTCTGCAGCAGAGCCAGAGTTGTTAGAATGACAACATGGTTCTGTGCGTTTTGTTTTGCTGGTGAAGACTGTAACCCACACCAAACACCGCCGCATATCATACTTCTGTTGGAAGGATTATCAATTTTACATGAAGCAAGCCTTTGAGAGATATTTGACAAGGGCAAAAATACTGTGGCTAACAAGCTAATTGGTGGTTTCTTGGAGGCAGCTACTGAAAACTTGTGATAGCGGCCAAGCCCTCTTTAACATGCTGTAGGATATACAGCTATACTACAACTCTCACTGCAAGTTTCTGGTTGCATTTGCAACCGCTTCTAAAAGTCTGTATAAGGGTTGCTAAGATTTTTGTTGGACAGACTGGCACAGTAGAGTTGATTTACTTTTTGAAACTCTAATTCACGTTTAAACTTAAAAAATAGGTTTTAAAAGTATAATAGATAACAGCATTAAAAAAAATCTCTTTCCTAGCACTATGATCATTTTTGCCAAATTCCAGTGTCTTCAACAAATATAAAAATATTTCAGTGATTCTGGTATTGCGAGATCCAATTTAGATGGCTCTCGTAATGCATGGATCTCATGACAAAAGGTTATTGATATTTGTCATGAGTTAAAGATAGTGGAATAAGGTATTTTGGGGGCAGGAATTTTGTGATGCCAGGTCACAAATTTCTGACAGCTAATTTAGTTGATTCAGTAAAGGATGAATGAGCAAAGTTGGGCTGACTTTTGCTGCTGTCATTTCTGCTTCATCTGTAACCTTCCAAGGATAAAACTAGCAACTGAATGCCAATATCATTTTCAAAATGTGTTTTTTAAAACGTGATATGATAGCAATAGCATGATGTGAGTGTTTTTTATGAGAAATGTGTAGCCTTCAGCCCCATATCATAACACTATATTTTCTTGAGCAAAAACAGTCAACTACAAATGAAGTAAATTTGTTTTCTCTGCTCCTGCAATGATGGGGCATGTTCACACATGACAGGAGAGTCAGTGGTCAAGAATGCAGGTCTGGGATTCAATCAACCTGGGTTCTAGTCCCTTCTCAGCCATGGAGCCAACTGGGTGACTTTGGGCCTGTCACAGACGCTCAGCCCAACCGACCTCACAGGGTTGTTGTTGTGGCAATAAGATTGAGAGCAGGAGGAGGAGAACTATGTAAGAGTTCTTTTTTAAAAAATGTAAGGTGGGATATAGGTCTAATAAATAAACCAATGAGAAGCCATGGTAAAATTGTGGGCCCATTGTGTTGTCTGGACCCATTTCCAGAGTTCCTGACTGTGGAGAGAGCGACTCCACTCTCTCAAGGTCCAGTCTGCTCAGATAGGTTTGACAGATTCAGAGGAGGGGATGGGGGGGGGGGGCAGAGGATTCTGCAGTTTTGAGGTCACATAGAGAATCTACCCAGGTAGAATGTGAGAATCAGCCAGGCTTGAAAAGGGAGGGTAACATTTCAGAGCTAGGGGAGGAGACAATGGACAAGGAGCCCTTTGGAGACAACAGGGAGAGCAAGCAGACCAGTTGAGAAGTGTCTGGTGTTCCCACTCTTCAGACCTCAAGCAGCAGCAGCTTCCCTGAGGATGGAGTCAAACTCTTTCTGAAAGGGAGAGAAGTCCTGGCACTTTGGCTCCATCCACTATGCCACTCGCTAGGACTGCCTAGCTTCCTAGAAAAGGAGGAGGAGCTTCTCTGTATATCAAGATGTATATTTTCTGTATGTTCAAGGTCCAAATGGACAGCCATCTGAGAGGGACGGTTTAACTGGGAGTCCTGCACTGAGCAGGAGACTGGATGCATTCGGCCTCTTGGTTCCTTCCAACTCTACTATTTTATGATTCTGTGATCTAAGAGGGCATAAAGCTCAGCAGACATAATAATTTAAAAGCTTAAATGTTTAAATTTAAGAAGATCTGTGGGTGACAGCACTTGGCTCCAAAACTAATTTAGTCCTAACAATATGTGGTCATCTCCTAGACCAGAATGCTCAAGGTGACCTTGAGACTGAGAATGAAATTAAGGACACCTCAGAAAAGGCAGCGTTGCAATAATGAGTGACTTTAACTTCTCCCACTCGATAAATGTATGTTCCATTCATAACAGAGATGCTGCTTTTTGGCTGTCCCAAATGATTGTGCTAAAGAACAATTGGGCAAGGAACTAACCAGAGGAGAGGCAATCCTGGATTTAACCCTATGGATTTGCCCAGGACCTAATACAAGAGGTAAATATTGCTGAACCAATTGCAGTGCTTTCAGATTCAATATACATTTAGGTGGAAGATTGCTAAATAGGTCCAATGCAGCCATTTGAATTCAAAAGAGGAAATTTGCTCCTCTGTAAAATGGGAAACAACTGGTAAAAAGCAAGTTGAAAAGAAGAGTCCAAAGGGTTAAATCCTTTCAAAGTGCTTGAAGATTATTCAAAATGACAATAATAGAAGCTCAGACAATATGCATACTATCAATCAGGAAAGGTATCACCAAGTCTAGAAGTCATTGGCATGGTTAAAGAACAGTGTCAAGGAAGCTATTACAGGAAAGAAGTCTCCATTCAAGAAATGGAAGGCTTGCCCAAATAAAGAAAATAAAAAGGAGCACAAAGTTGTACAAAAGAGATTCAAGCTGATGATGAGCTCAAAAATGAAATTCTGGCCTTCTTATAGAATTATGTAACATGTCCCTAAGATCAGCCTCTGCATTAGGGGACTGGAGAATGGTCATTGTAATCCCAATTTTAAAAAGGGTTCCAGGGATGATTAAAGGCTAGTTAGCTTAATATCTTTTCTGGATAAATTGGTTAAATGTGTTATTAAAGATAGAATCAGTAAGCATATAGAGAGGCAAGCTCTGCTGAAAAAGAAGCAACATAGTTTCCTGAATGATAAGTCTTGTCTCACCTATTAGAGTTCTCTGAGGACAGAAAGCAGTCCAGTAGCCTTGTTTACCAAACAAAAGGCCTTCCTTTCCTAAGGTCTTTTTCAAAAGGCCTTTGACAAAGTCCCTCACCAAAGACCCCCTAAGCAGACTTAGTAGCCATGGAATAAGAGAGAAGATTCTCTTATACCAGGATGAGAAGCTACCATTGATGGTTGCTCTCTGTGATCGAATTAGAAAATTGCACACAGTTCTGCTCACTCTACCTGAATGGCGCAGGGAAGGACAATTAAAATGATGAAGCGGTTTGAGCAGCACCCCTAGGAGGCATGGTTACAACAGCTGCGATAGGTAGGTAAGAGGAATGGTAAGCCAAGGGAGACGTGATCGAAGTGTTCAGAAATATGCATGGTGTGGAGGAAGTGGAGAAGGAAACCATTTTCTCCCTCTCATAATGTGACAAACCAAAGGCTTCATCCCATGCAGTGGGAAGTTCAGGAGAAATAAAGGGAAGTACTTCTTCACACAGCTCATAGTTAAACTATGGAATTCACTGCCACAAGTAATAGCGATAGAGACCAATTTGGGTGACTTTAGAGGGGACTGGAAAAACCCATGGGGAGAAGGCCATCAGTGGCTCCTAGTCTGATGGCCACAGGCTACCTCCGTCTCAGGGGCCATATGCCTAGTAAACCGGTTGCCTGGGACCTTAGGCGCTTGCAATCATATCCTGCTTGAGGGATCCTGTGAGAATGCTGGGCTCAAGGGACCAGTGGTGGCCTGCACTGTTTTTGTGCTCTTAACAGCAGTTATTGCCTTTCCACTCCCACCAGCACTTTTCTGCATGCCTGCAATAATTAAAAAGAAAAAGGATGCGGCCATCTCCCAGCTGCAACTCTGCTGCTGTTCCTTTCCACTCTTTGGGACAGAAAGATGGTGATATCGGTTCCTCTGGTCAGCACTAATATAAAGGGCCAAGAAAGCAATCAGTTCCCATCAGTAAGCAGGCACTATCTGGAAATGCCCCCAGGGTGACTTGAAAATTAATTCTCAGATCTGAGAACTACTTTTAGATTTCCTGACAAAGAAAGCAAATTATGCAGTATAAATAGTGTTCCTTTCTTACAGTTAGAAGACTCTTACTTCACGGCACTCTTTTAAATCAAATGAGATTGTTCTAGCTGGGCCTGAGGCTGCCTTAGGCTGCCAGATAGTTGTGATTACTCTGGCAAATCAAATGTTCAGCTTTATATATTTTTTTCAGAAGTGATGCACATATAATGAGAATACAATTAAAATGTTCAAACTATCTTATACCCACCTACTTTGCAACTCAATAGACTTTTAACCACCAGTGCCCAAAGCCATCATGTTAACTCAGAATCTCTGAGCAAAAGTCCCCTACAACTTAAATCACAAGCTTCCTCTTTGCTGCTTCTATCCCATTCCTGATTATGGGATAATCATGCTGAGCAGGAAGCAATTGGGAAGGCAAAGCAGCAAGGGGGAAGCTTCTAATCAACACTGCAGGGGGCATTTGCTGAACAAGACCTTTGATTTACATTGTAAAAGAAACTTGGGATGAGGATAGACATTGCTAGACAACATAGTGCTACATTAAATTATATGTGGAGCCACTGTTTAGCAACACAATTTATTTATTTATTTATTTGCCACCCCATTCGCCAAAGCCTCGGGGCGGCTCACAACATGAAATAAAATACAAAAATAACAATATAAAAATAGCAATATAAAATAAATAACAATATAAAATAAGTCGCCCTGGCCACAATCCTATGCATTTCTACTTGGAAGTAAATTCCATTATGTTCAATGGTGTATAGTCCCTTGTAAATGTGTTTAGGATTGCACCCTTCATTCCATTTTCAGAAAGCAATATCTCAGCTGTGCTAAAGATCACTAGCATAGAAGTAAACTTGGTGAAGTTAGGATTATTGCTATTATACTTAATATTATCTTAAAAACATTTATTTTTCACAACCATGCAAGCTAAAAATGACAATGCAATCTGATTTGGGACTAAAAGACATAGGTGAACATGCAATCAGATTTTAGTGTGTCTCTTTTCAAGGATCTTAATTTGCCTGAGTGCAAATCTCACCAACTTAGATAAGAAAAAGGCCAGGGGCAATATCGATTCATAATTTTTATTGAGCTACATGTCTCTAGGCTCAGATCTTAAGCTGACAGATGATTTAATGTTGCTTTGTGCCATCCTTTTCAGATAGCACTGCTGAGCCAGGTAATTTATCGCCATTCATTGTTTATTTAAGAAACTATCATCTGCAAGTCTCACTATAAAAAGGCAGAATGGCTGTTACAATACCTTTGTGATTTCCTGGTTTTGTGAACTGTATATTAGACAAGCTGTGAGGAGATTATTCATTGCTGCATTAACATTTTGAGACACATTTATTTCAATGGATTTGGGCTTTTCGACATTTCCTCAAAAGCTACTGGCATTTGGCAGTCCTAATTATGAGCAGTATCTTTACAGCTTTAAAAATGCTCCATGCGCTTGTGATGGGCTGCCAAGGGTTCATCATGGTAAATATGTGATTTGCATTGTGACTTCATCAGCAACCGACACACAACCCAACTGTTATTAAACATTTTCAAACCCCAGTTATTTCTGCAGGAGAATTAAGGAAATGCACTGCAACCCCACATGAAAATCAATGAGATCTAGAGGTGCTAATCTTTGCCCAGCTAGCAAACCTGTCCCCCTGTAATACAGGCACACTGAAATGTTGGCAAAATTTGGGCCAGGAGCTCCGGACACGGAGCCTTAGCTCTGTGGTAGAGCAGCTGCTTTTCATGGGGAAGGCCACTGGTTCAACCCCCGATATCTGCAGCCAGGGAAGGAACAAGTCCTCCTGAAACCCTGCAGAGCTCCAGCCAGCCAGGCAAGGACTAGGGTGGACCAAGGTTTGGCTTGGTCTAATGCAGCCTCCTCTGTTCCTCAAAAGAAGTGGCAGCAACTTCTCTGTGTCCATTCATATGAACTGCCCAGAAAACTTGGCTGTTGGGTGATTTAGAAAGGTGATAAACAAGATAAATGTGTGGATCCACACACTGAACATCAGAGACCTAAGTTTTTTCCCATAAGCTGAACTTAACTTTTGACCCTATATAGGCAGGACAGAAGCACTGCTGGGGCAAGAGGTAAAGATGCTGCACCTGTTTGGTCACTGACTGGGATCTTCTAAAGGTTTGTATTCATGATCTCCAGGCTGACATCTGGCAATTGTGCCAGCATAGGACAGGGGACTCCATTCCTCTTGTATGCACAGCTGTTCTGTGTAGCACAGTATGCAAGTGTCATGCTTCAGGACTATACCCTTCTTGCGTAAAGGGCAGTCTCCGAGTTGGACAAATGGGGACAGGTTCAGCAGCCGAAGAGCATTCTGAGGCTTCCTTCTCCACAGGACTTGCCCCGCCAGGAAGGCTCCAGGTGCCTGCAGAGGCCTCTTTGTTACGACGTGATTCTGAGGATTCAAGCTATGAAGGTACCACTTTGCTGCAGCGTTGTTACAGCACAAGTCTGCTAAAAGAGACCAGGTTCCTTGAAGAGAAAAGACCTCAGCCGGTGTGGAGGTGTGGCAAGCCAGCCTAAAAGTAGACAGAAACGTACTTAGGGCTTATTCATGAGCTGTTGCTTGTTGGAGCAAGCTTGTCTCGTCTCCCTGGCCCTGCCATTTCTGCTTCTTTTACAAAGAAAACAATATGTAGTATGAATTGCTGGGTACAAAGAAAAGAAGGAGAAAAACACACACAAATGCAAAAGGTTTTGTAGGAAACGAGATGAACAGAAAATGGCAATATTCTTGAACAAGAGTAGAAATGAGGCTGGGAATTCTTTAATAGCAGACTAGAGGAAGACAGAAAATAATGTTACTGCAGGTGAAAAACAAGTATGACAACTAAGAGATAAAAGACCAATCATCTCCAACTTGTGGCCTCCAACTGTTTTGGACTACAGCTCCCAGCATTCATGACCTTCAGCATGCTGGGGCTGATGAGAACTGAAGTCCAAAGCATGTTACCATCCCTAAAACCCTTGATTCCCCCCAGCACACCCCAGAAAGGGGCAAGACTAAGGTAAGGGCCTCTCCTGAATACCATATGACCTGGGCAGGCTTGGAGAGAAGAAGGTAGTCTTTCAGGTGCCCGGGTCTCAAGCTATATAGGGCCTCATAGGTCATGACCAGCATGTTAAATTGTGCCCAGAAACAGTTCAGTAGCCAGTGCTGCTGTTGTAGTGAAAGTGGCAAGCAAATGGTCCAAATTCCCAGTCTTTTTTGAACACATTTCTCTTGTGGGAGGAGCATTCTCCAGTAGTTTCTCACAGGCAGGCTTCACCATTGGCAGAACCTGAAGTACATCTTCCTTTCTCTTGCTAAATGCTTTTGGCTTTTTTGTACTTTTCTTCCACTCTGCTGGCAGCCTCTCCCCCATTTTGCATCCTCCACAATGCAAATGTGAGGAGCAGCTCCAGGGAAGAAGTGCAACGAGAGCTCTGGCAAAACCTGGGCTCCAATTTCCCCTAAGGGCACTTCCTCCACAGTAGAGGCTTCCATTTTTCTGCCTTATGCTCAGAGAGTTTTATGATTAATTTGAATGCATTTCATGGTGTATTAGAGTTTGCCCCATCACTGTGAAGTGCTCCAAGAGCTGTGTGTAGTTTTCCTTTCTTGTATGCATCTCCCCTTTGCTTTGCAGCCTCCTAGGCTGCCTGCACTTCCTGGCATATTTAAAAATGATCCGAGGAATTACTTCATGCTATATTTCCTTGGGCTTTAATTGAATTGTAGGAAGCTAAGGAAATGATAGATTGTGCACCACGTAGTCTCAGATGAGATGCGTCCAAAAAAGAAACAAAAAAACCAAAATGTTGTGGCCTCTCCAGGCAGTTTCTGAAAGTTGTAGGCACCTGTGGCCAGGTTATAGTTTGATATTATCAATGATCCATACGCCCTGTTCATCCAAGCTCTTAGCAAGGGA
Source organism: Varanus komodoensis (assembly GCF_004798865.1). Classification (NCBI taxonomy): domain Eukaryota; kingdom Metazoa; phylum Chordata; class Lepidosauria; order Squamata; family Varanidae; genus Varanus; species Varanus komodoensis. The sequence goes on along the minus strand of NW_025335268.1, from coordinate 26,272,490 downwards.
AGGTGCTTTGTTTGAGGACAGTATCTCCTATATTATTAAAGAAAAGGGTCATCTGAGCATTGAAAAGTGCAATGTCATCTGAGCATTGAAAAGTGCAAACTTGAGCCAGTGTGGCGTAGTGGTTCAGAGCATGGAACTGGGACTCAGGCAACCTGGGTTCAAGTCCCCGCTCGGCCATGGAGCCAACTGGGTGACTTTGGGCCAGTCACAGACTCTCAGCCCAACCTGCCTCACAGGGTTGTTGTTGTGGGGTAATATGGAGGAGGAGAATGATGTAAGCTGCCTTGAGCCCTTTGTACAAAAAAGGCAGGATATAAATCGAAAAATACATACATACATACATACATACAAATGGAGAAGGCTCTGGAAGTTTTATATTGGTATGAATGTTATTACTATTAAGAATGTATTGGTTATCAATATTAAAATTGAAAATGTAGTTCATAAGTGTAAATACATTGTGGACATACTGGTTCAAGAACAAGGAATCTGTATGGGTAGATTATTAAATACAAATGGTATGAGATAAAGTGGAAATTACACATTTATCCTGGCAAATATAGAGTGTTACTCCTGGATTGCTTTTTCACTTCCCTGAGGCTGGCGCAACTTCATGACTGGTTACACAATGTGTTAAGGCTTCTTCTTTTTCTTCTAAACATTGGATATTTGAGTTATGTCTGACAATGGCTCTCAGTTTAGAGCATGAATATAAGACCTTTGCCAGCCATCATGCCTGAATTACCATAGTCAAATAGGTCTTGTAAAAAATAAGGTCAACAATCATACAAAGAAAGTTATTGCCCCGCTATTTAGACATTTTGAATTGTGTATCAGCCCTGTTCACAATTGACTTCTTGCTTGCTAAAATGCTGTGGGGTTATGTGGCCCTCAGATGCCCTCAGTTGCCCAAGTCTGGATCACACAGTACGACAAGACCTTTAAACCCCCCAAGAATATGTTAAAAAAATGTTTTGACAGAGACACCCCAGTTCTTCCCCCTTCCAGGCAGGGACTCCAGGATTTTGGTGGAGTGAAGATACCTCAACTGTCCTCTCAGTTCTGCAATTTGACCTGAGTGGACAGCATGGCAGGAAGTGGCAAAACCTGAAGGAAACCCCAGTGGGGATGCATGGAAGACTGGTTATTTAAGGAGACAAGACTTCCTTCATGGAAGTTTCCCCAAGCTTTGAAGCACTGCCCTGAGCTTCTTTATTGCTGGTTGGTTAGAGAAGATGCCTGAAGCTGAACTGTTCTTCAGCTGTTCCCAGGTGCTGCTCTGGCACTCAGGGATGCCTGCGAAAGGTGGCCTTCCCTTGGCAAGCATTTTTGCTGCTCTTGCCTAGGGGCTGTCTGGCTGGTGTGATTGATTTAAATGTTTGGCTTGATCATGGCTTGTTCTGTTGCCTGGGTTCACACAATAATCCAGGGTGGGTTTATTAAACTCTACTGCAACCCATGGCTAGTTAAGGTGGTTTCTAACCCTGTAAAAAGGGTTCAGACTACATGCCAACTATCATGGCTAATAAACCACCATGGCTTAACATGTGGTTTAGAATATTTGAATGTTCTAGAACAGTTGAATATAGAACTAGGACTAGAATAGTTGAATAAAGAAAGATGAATGTACCTATAATTATCACCCTCCTACACAGTGGGTGCTATTTGCATGTTTTTAGTAGTCAATGTTAAATACAAAGATACACTTAATGTTACATCATTAAATGTTTGGCTCTGAACTAGCCTCAATGAACCGTTGTGAACTTTAGCAGTGAGTTGATGATCTGCATACCCAGCTGGCTTCATAGCTGAACTAGCCTCTGAATCTGGCCTTATGATGTAGTTTTGCTCAGTAGCCATATTTATTGCATAAACACAATTGCTGGCAGCTGTAAATGATACAGTGCATGTCTTTGAACACATGCCAACAAACCGTGGATTCGCACAGGTCTCATGTCATGGTAGCATTATAGATGTGCATATCAGAAGGCAACTATCATTGTTGCCTATTTGCTGCAAGGGAAGGAAATGTATTCGCAGCATAAAATGAGAATCAGCCCTGCGCCTCACCTGATAAGAGGTGATCTTGGACGGCAGAGCCAGCTCTGTTTACAAAGCTGAAACAGAACCAGGCAAGGATTCTTATTCTAGCCACAGGTCTTTTTTCTCTTTTTGGCCTGCTGAGATCCAGGCCTTTATCTTCCCTCTGCTCTTCGTACATAATTTAAGAATTTGGCATTGAAAGTAGAGAAAGTCTAGGAATCCTGTTATGTATGATTTATTATAAGTGCTGTGTTGATTGAAGGCTCTGATCACAAATGTCACAAGCAGCCCAACTACAGGAAATTCATTTTCTGTGTGTACCAAATTGCTGAGATCAGTAAAAATGCATGTATTATCCAAAATACTCAATTCATAATGCATTTGTAAACCTCGCTTGCTTTCTAGAATATACGCAGAATTATAAAGTTAGAAGGAATTCTGTAGGCTTTCTAACTCATTTCCTGGGTTCTTATGACAAAAGAAGGCAATTGTATGTCTGAAAGAAATTGATCCCATGCTGAAGAGCACACACTAAGATGCCTCCTCATACATTTTCAAAAAAGAGGATATACATCACCAAAAAGTGGGCAAAAGAGGACACAGAACTATGCAAAATTGCCTTGTGCTGATTTATAAGTATAAAAATAATTGCTATAATTGCTATAATTTGAGTAAAAATGGAATATGGTATAGCAGTAAAAATGGTGGGTGCTCATCTGCTCTGTGGGTGCTCAGTACTGATGGGCAACTTCAAACCCCCACTGCCACTCGGCCTGCTGATAGCTCTCCATCTTTAAAACAGACTTGGGCTGGACAGTGCTTCAAATAAAGGACACTTTCAAAGAGAGAACTGTTCCCTGTACAGCGGAGCCCATGGCCACCCTAATGCATGCAATGAAGGCCCAGTCACTCCCTGCCATAATGACATGAAGGGAAGTACTCCAACTGCAGACCTGGTTTCACATGCATGTCTGTTGCTTCGTAACTGCAGCATCCAGTCATGTGCAAACAAAAGAACACAAAATTGGCATCAGCTCGGCCATAATGCTTAATTACATCGCCAGTGTACTTCGCATGATCCTCTACAGGCCATGAAGACCAGGCTCTAAGGATCTACCAGCTTCACCCTTTTGAGGAGGGAGGGAAATAGCCAATCCTGCCTCCCACTCCTCCTTGAGAATCCCTCCTTCTAGTCTTGCTCCTGATTTCCCTTCCCGTTGGACAATCAAGGGGAAACATTATAACTGGTTGGTGCAGAAAGGACTAGCTCATTGGAAAGTGGCTGAATTTCACTTTGCTGGTTGCTGGGTTGATTTTTTCTGTTCAAAATCTCTGAAAAGGTGACATACTGAGCTGTACATGCTGGGAAAACCAGAAATTACGTAAACTTGAGTTACAGCCCAGCCAGCTAACTCTAGTGTGCACAACAGTATTGAACTAGGGCTGTTTTCATTCTTTGCCATCAAATGCTCAAGGACAAGAAGAAAAAATATCCACTACGATTTTAAGTATTGAAAGTGCTTTAAAAGTATAAATTAGGATAGTTATTTTTCAGATCATATTAAGCTATCCCTTTTTTCATGCTTTAGCAATAAGAGCTCAATCCTGCTCTACTCCTCATTCTAGCTTCAGAATAAACAAACTCTTCTTTCTTACCGCAGGGAACAAACACATGTCTTTATTGCTAGCTGGTTAGAGAGCACACCAGAAACTAAAATGTTCAGGGGCTGAAGTCTAATCCATAAGTTTTGTGTTAATATCCAGGCAATTTTTCCAGGATTATTTACATAATTATAGGATGTTTATGATTATTTTAAAAAATCCACCCTCAGTCAAGGAACGTATTGAGTGAGTGGACTTTTGGAGGCTCTTCCAGATGTTGTTTTAGCTGTGCACTCATCCTGATTTATTCACCAGATCTTTACAGATCTTTACAATCTTTTAGATTGCTCCTGCTCTTAAAATAACTTTCCACTTTTTAAAGTGGAGGCTGTCATTGCTATGAATAAATTAAGAAGGACAATTTCCCCCCAAAAGTCTGGCTGGACAAGCACCGCTCTAGCATGGGGCAGTGCACTCTTTTGCCAGACTCTGGCTATAGGGCTGAGGGCACCACAGCACCACATGCAGAGTTACTGTGAGCATGGAACAAGGAATGTCTGGCCAAAGGCCCAGAGTGACAGATGATGCGTCTGATGGCCCATCTTTATCCACCATGCTGATGTGAATTTTGGTACCCGTCAGCATGGCTACACAAGTCACATGTTACTTCCTCCACATCAGCATGATCACTGGGGGAAGAACTTTCCTAATGTCCATTTCTGAACCAGGTCCACCTGCAGAATGATTCACGATCAAATCATGCACACGCATACCTGGAACTAAGTCTCAATGAATTCAACTGGACTTACTTCTCAGTCGTCATGCAGAACATTGTAGTGTCAGTTACGAGTTGGCCAGTGAGCTTCGTGGCCAAGCGGGGACTGGCACCCACTTCTCCCGGGTCCAAGTCCTACATTCGAACCACCACACTACATCCTCCCACATGACCTAACAGGATGGAAGAGATCCAGGCTATATTAGCAGGAACAGAGTGTGGAAGATCAGGGTCAGGGGTGTGCAACATAACGTGCAAGTCAAGCATTACAGTGATGGTAACAGTTGTAACAGAGAACCCATTCAGGGTTTGCCAGGAACTGAAGGGTTAAGCCTAGGCATGGAAGCTGGACCATCTCAGCCAGGTGGCACTTCGAGGAAAACTAGGCCCAAGGCCCTGGGAGACTTGATAGCAATGAAAGTGCAAACTGCCTAAATTATTTCCAAGGACAGTAGTGATGAGAATGCAAAACGAACTCCCTAAATTACTTCCAAGGACAGAGTCATTCACACTCTCCTCATGGCAGGAGATTGTAGGCCTGCAGGGTAGGTGATTCTCACCTGGGTGCTGTCAGAAGATGTCCTTCCCTAGCATGAGTCAGCTTTTAGATCTAACTGGATAACAGCAAGGACCTGAGGCAGATTGGGGTTCCCCTTTTCGGAGAGGTTCCCAGTTGATGCCAGAATCTCTGTTCAGAAATATTGCTCTGCTGTACCAGGGAGAAGACTATGTGGGTGCTGTATACTGTGTTAGTGGTAGGAGCAGCTAGCTGTGTTATTTTCAGTCCAAGGAGGCCAGCCTGCCTGGGGTCTTGGTGGGAGTCCACTGAAATTGCTGCTCTCCAGTTCCCCGTTTCTTTCCCTACGCTTGTGCAGTGTGTGTTATGTGTTGTAGGGTTTTAAGACCTTCCACGCCTGTTTTGTCCTCAAGCTTGGGTTGCTGTGTGTTGAATCCAGTGTCTGGCCTCAGGAGTTTTGGGTCCAGGGAAGCAGAGAGGGAGAGAGATACCTGCCAGCTACGGAGAAGTGGGGACTCGGGGCGGCTGACCATTACAGCAGTGCCTTAGTGTAGACAGCCCCTTGATGTCTTCCAGATGTTGAACTGCCACTTCAACTAGAAATGATTTTAGTGCCCCAGCACATCTGGAGGGCACCAGCTTGGGAAGACTGCTTTAGTTACTAAAAGAGCAGATAAACTCTCGTTTTTATATTTGTTAAGTTTAGCAGTTACTGGTAGCACAGATCGCTAAGAAAGCTTTAGTGCATCTCAAATACATTACCTAGCATAGAAAGACTGATTTTTTTAAAAAATGTATTTGATTGTAATGGGCTGAGAAAATGTTCCAAAATTGAATTTCAGGAGTATACTCAAAAGTAGTAATCAAAAGAATAATCCCCCTCTTTATGTTCTGCCTGTTAGATGCCCTCAGGATAAAAGCGAAAAATACTTCAGGGCACTTGAGCTTCGAATTAAGGTCGGCTAACAAGGTCACCCTCTCCTGACTCAACTCTGACGATTATGCTGCAGAGCCGCCTAACAGCAGAGCCCTCTGCTCCTTGGCAGCGCTCGAGTGCGCTCTTGCCAATCCAGCCGGGTACCAAGCATGCTAATGAGACTTCTTGGCATTTTTTATTTGCCCGACAGGAAGAGGATCCCATTCAGTGAGAACTTCTGCATGAAAGCTTGATCACGGGTGGTCTTTGCTAAAATGCACAGAAGAAATAAATCGTGCAGACAGTCGCTTTACAGTGGCTTGACTCTGCTTGGCTACAGTTCAGCTATGACGCCCTGCTCCCCTCCAGTAGCCACTCATGAACCACCAACACCGAGAGGACGTACAAAACCAAAGGGGAGGGCAGGAGAGTGCATTCAAGTGGCATAATATATAAACATATAGACATCATTGTTTTCATTTCAATAATGTTCAGTATCATCGTAGTATAGAAAACTGTGACGGGGTGGCTTGCATGCATGCTAGGGAAGGGCAAACAAGTGCTTTTCACAATTGCTGAGCTGCTCCAAGTATCACCCTGGACCTCCGTTCACCTCCTTTCCAGTGTTGAATTGTGCTCTTTGTCATTTCATTCAGAAAAAGTATGCCTTCAGAATTTCCAAAAAGCATACTCAAATATACATCTTTCCAGTATAAAATGTGGGGAAGTACATTTGGAACAATGCATGCTTTTTAAAAAGTGTGCATTTTCTAAAGATTAACACAAGTTCAGGCAGTTACAAAGATTTCCAGGAAATACGCTGTCATGCTTGCATTCATGCTCAGGATTGTGAACTGGCCACATTTGCATGACAGGTGAGCAGAAATGCCCATATACCCTGCCTGTTCAGCCTGCCATCCAAGTAGTAACTCTTGGCGAAAAGCAGCTCATTATTCTTCGAGTTTAAGCTGAACTTAGACAGGCTTACCCTTTAAACAAACTTTCAAGCTCCAAACTTTCAGAGGACAGTCTTCTGGCAGACCTACAAATAGAGGACTGATCTCTGCAAAAGTGGACACTTGGCTGCCCTACACTCTCCAGATTGGGCAGTAATCACAGTCAGTTATATTGAACCGAGATTCTCCTAAGTAGGTTTAAGATTGCAAGTTGACATTCCAGTCTTGTACAAGTTGTTCAGTGGCTTCCAAATATATGAGCAGTAATTTCTGTCTTTGGGAAACTTTCAGGAAAGTGCACTATATCTTTGAATCTCAGACACTGAAAATCGATTAGGGTGCAGTCCTGCCCATGCTGACTGGGGAATGCAGTAACAAAACAAGCAGCAGCATTACCGTAAATAAAAAACAAGACTCTGTTGTTAAATGTATTTTTAATTCTTCTGTGGGATAACTAGAGACATTAAACCCTTTTCTAAAAACAGAAATTATTGAATTATGCCCGTTTTATATCACTGACATTTTCCCAGGACAAGTGTACTTGTGACCTCAGAAACATGAATTTCAGTACAACCTCTGGCATTCTATCCAGCATCTTTTAGCATCCCCTAAATCTCCTTAGTTTAAGAAATAATTAAATCAAGCAAAGTGATATAATAGTACACGAAAATCCTCATGTCTTTGTGGCAGAGTTGCTACCTTTTCCCCAAGAGGGCTTTGTTTTGTTAACAGCTGTATGAGCAGTGGAAATTCAGTGTGAGGAGATATTTCTGCATGAATATGCAGTTAGAAGGGAAGCGTCTATTCTGGCTTGCTAAGAATCCTATGGCAATATTATGGAGCTGCCATCATAATAAATAGACATATTAAGCTGTTCTGACATGTACACCTGCTCCTATATTTCTGCCCCCACCCAAAGGAATAATTCACATATTTCGGCCACCTGAACACCTCCAAAAATATCATCATATTTGGGAGAAAAATACTTCCCCTTTATTCAATCAGAGATGTAAACAACTGGTTGCTCTGTTCAGAATAGGCAAGATTTAACAAACAATATATTTCATGTGCTTAAAATATCACTTCTTAGAGTGCTGGTTCATGAAGTTCCTGGAAACCTAACAGTGGGAACTTCCAAGTAAACCCACGCTTGTTTCCACATGGTCCCAGCATACTTAAATTTTGGTAGCAGTAACTGTTTTATTTTAAAATCAAATATTATTGCTTAAGTGATTTTCTATAATTTCTTCAATATGGACATCTTGAGCGATAACAGAATTTGCTTGCAGTAGAAAATTGCCAGAAAGAGAGAAATATAAAATAGTTGTAGGAAGACACTTTTAGCCAAAAAAAACAAAAAACAAAAAGGACATGACCATCATGAATATTATATTTATGCAGAGTTCTATGTGTGGTAGACTGGAAAGGTTTAGAATCTTCATCTGGACAGAATGAAGAATCCACTTTTCAACTTGAATTCACAAACCAGAGAGAAATATTGAAATTTAAAACATCATTGAGCATCCAGTTTAGAAATGATGAGCAGGGCTGTCAAGGACAGAACATTTTGGAGCAGTTCATTCATAGGATTACCGTAAGTCAGAGATGACTTGACAGCGTGTAACAACAACAGTAACAAAGACATCCAAAGAAAGCTCTGCTACTGACATAATTTTAGCAGTAAGGAGAATAGTGCAGATTAACATGATTCTATGTCAAAAGCTTGCTTAAAAAGAATTGCATTAATAGCCTGTCTAAATGAGGCAAAGCTCTTGGTTCTCCCGAATCTCACATGCTGATAATTTCAACAAACATGGAGCAGCAACAGGTCATGCTGTATGGACTGGAACTTGGAGGCCATCTAAGTCGTTGGTCTTTAGTGATTTGGGGGAAGCCACTTCTGCAGGCATCTCATCCTGTGGCTTTAGGGTTTTAACATTACGAGCGATCACGTGAATACTGGACCACAACAAACCCATACCTGATGGATCTCCTGCAGTAGTGATGTTCTATGCTCCAGATTTGCACAGACCTCTGCTAAACCAACAGAGGTTTCTGAAAGTTATGGTCAACCTCTGCTAGATACAGAGTCAAGTCATTGGTCCATCTAAACACAGGATGTCTCTTGGCCTTGGCAGCAGCATCCTTCCAGACTTCAGTGGGAGACTTTCCCAGCTCTTCCAAGTGACGTGAATTTGAGCTAATAAAATGCGCTAAGAGTAGAACACTCCTGTCCTGCTCCAAGCAGGTACTTTTGCGCTTTCTTGTTTTAGAAATTGTTCATGCAACCACAACATGGTTCAGTGTGAAGTTTGGTATTAGCTGGCATTCAAAGCAGCAGCTTTCTGTTAGCTCCTCTTCATGGGTAAATAATATATGAGCCTGTAGATTATGGGAGGCAAGCTAGTGCCTCCAGAAGTTTTGGGCTGCGATGCCCAAATATCCCAGCCAACAAGGATTGTCCAAAACATTTGGAAAGCATGCCTGCACCAGATACTCAGTAAAGCATATTCAGGCTCAGACAGTGTTGCAGTCTAGTCTTAAGCATGAAAATTAATCTCCCGATATTCAAAAGGTCCATGATATGATACAAAAGGTCCATAACTCAGTCTCTGTCAGCCTCTGCTTAAGTAGCAGGTGACGTGAGGAACTGCTCCCTATGGCCTTGCAAAGCAAACTGCCAGTTGGAGTAATCAGTTCTGGGCTAGCTGGACATATGGCCTGACCTGGCATACGGCAACTTTCCACAATTCACACAATGGATTTAAACATCAGTGGTTACAGAATTCCCACAAATATCCAGGATAATCAGCCCCAAGTTTGTGACTGAAAAGTTCTTACAGGGTTTTTTAGTGGGATCTACCTCTTACCCAGCATATAGCTTACCAAGCCAGTAAACAAGGGAAAAGAACATGGAAGGGACAAAGAGGTAATCGGAGACATTTTCAGAGACTGCTCGACAGTTCAGGGTTAGGGTTAGGGTACTTTTCTTCTAGAACAGCCTTCCCCAACCCGGTGTCCTTCAAATGCATTAGACTGCAATATCCACCATCCCCAGTCAATGTGACCAATAGCCAGGCTGAATGGGGAAGATGGGGTTGCACTTCAACACATCCACAGGGCACCCAATTGCGGAGAACTGTTCTGAAGGTTCATAAAAAAGCTCAAGCATGATCACTGAACACCTGAGACCTTTTGAGACTTATTTCTTCCTTCTCCCCACAACAAAGTGGAAATGTGCATGGGAGAAGGAGAGCCAAGCAGAAGCATGTTGAGGGAGGAAAAGACAAGAACTTGACAGGTGAAAAGAATGGTACAAAAGAGCAAGTCAACACTGTCTGAGTGCTCAAAGATGGTAAGCAAAGTCAAAGAAGTTATTGGAATGGTTCACGTGTTATGCATGTCGGTTTGTGTTTTAATATTTGAAACTCACATATGGTTGCTCTCTGTAATATCCAAAGGCAGTTAGAGCATTAGACTGCTAAAGTATTCACCAGTTTGGCCTCATGCCATCAAATAGTATGAATCGGATTGACATAAAATTGCTTGTTGCTGGCAATCACTAATTTTATTGCTTTAAAGCTATTGTCCATGAAATTAGTAATGCAATTGATTCATACTATTTTTTTAATTTATTATTATTATAACATTTCTATGCCGCCCCTTGCCGAAACCTCGGGGCGGCTTACTAAGTAATGTTGGGTTAAAGTGCTGGTGAAATTAGTAAATAATATCAAGATTAGACCTTGAAAATCAGTTGAGAAGCACATGCATTCAAATTGCAAAAATGCACTGAGTTTTTGTAAAGTGCAGCACTTCTTGAAAAGTCTCCTGCTTTATGGCCTTTTCATTACACACATAGCAGAACAGTTCCCGAGGAGGGGAAGGACCTTCTTGGTCACAATTCTGGTCCCAGATTCAATATGCATCAACCCCATGAAAGGCTCTTAGGCTGCAGGGCTGTGCAAGGTGTTTCCCAGGGGATGTAGATGCAGCAATGCAATGAATCAGTACATGGAAACATAGGGTGTGTGGCGCTGGGGCATGTCTCAGTAAGGAGACTATCCTATGGATCACTTTCCAAAGAACTAGAAGAATTGGACATGAAAGCTGCAGTCCTAGGCAGAGTAACTTAAAATGAATGCTGCTGAATTCTGGGGTTTCTCTGTAGGTTGGCATAAGATCCTGCCACATTTCTAAACACCCTCTTTTCAGAAAATGCTTATTTAGAGGTACGATTGGTTTCAGTGGGGCCGGCTTTCACAGTCATACCTGTGCTTTGAACAGTACCATTGCAATGTCTGTATTCATTTAAGAACGAGAGAGTCGGATGAGAAGTGCCTAAGCTTTTTGCATTTCCTGTTTCTGGAACTGAAATTTAATCCTCCTCGGGGTACATGTATATTCAGTTTTAAAACTGCTGCCTTCCATCCCATAGCACTGGCATACAAGTTGCTGACTAAAAATTGTTCTTAGCTATGAAAATACCCTTAGTCCATTGCCTATTTTTAACTTCCTTCAATGCATATGGGTAATGGTGAAACTACATTGTGTATCTGCCATAGTGGGTTTAATAAGCACTACAGAAACTATGGCTACCTGGACTGGATTATATTTGGGTTCTTCTTTAAACCACAGTAGTTTAACATGTTGCACAAACCCAGTCATAGCCACATACCTGTACTTTTTGAGGTACTTGCAAGTTGCAAGGAGTAGGAGAATAATTCATACGATTCTGTGATGCCAACAGTCAGTTAATCACAAATACATTAGGCTATTGATCAGGTGGTGAACACATGGACATCACCAAATTGCCAATGCAGAAATCAGATAGAACATAAGACCATAAGCGAAGCCATGATGGATCAGACCCAAGGTCCATCTAGTCCAGCACTCTGTACACATATTGGCAAGCCAGCTGCCCACAAGCAGGATGGGTGTAAGACCTCCACCTACCCAAGCTCCACAGCAACTGGCATATGTAGGCCTGCCACCTCTGCTGAAGGAGGCAGCACATAACTAGGAATGTTAGTAGCCACTGATTGCCTCTTCTTCCATGACTCTGCCTATCCCTTTTTTAAGCCATCCAGATTGTTGGCCGTCCATACTTCCCACGGCAACGAATTCCATAGTTCAACTATACACGGTGTGAATCACTTCTTTGTCCTAAACCTTCACCCAGTCCACTTCATGGGATGACCCCAGGTTTGGGTGTTTTGGGAGAGGTAGAAAAATTTCTCCTTCTCCATTTTCTCCAGAAATAATTCAAATGCTTGTATCATGTCTCCCCTTATTTGCCTTTTTTCTCCTCATAGACTGCATAATTGGAACTTAGAAGAGCTGAGTCAGGGATAGGACATTTTGGACAATTTTCGCTCAGAGGGTCACTGTAAGTTGGAGACAACTTGATGGCACATAACAGTAACACATGTAATTAGAATGAGAAGATGGAAAAACTGCATTCTTGCTGCCAGAACAAGAACAGGAGCAAATTGTGGTAGTCTGTACGCATTATTAATATAAAAAATCAGAGTAAAGAAAAGATCACTCACAGAAGCACAGTGCCGACTCAAATAGTATTCTTGAGGAATGTAAAGTCCACATATTGAACAGATCTGCATTACTGAACTCAAATGACCGTGAACCAGAATTGTGGATTGTCACCCAAGACATAATTAGGGAAGAATGTAAAAAGACAATTCTTGTAGTAAGAAGAAAGAAACACCTGAGATGGATGACAAAAGAAAGACAATTGCTAAGGACAGTGAGAAATTAAAGCAAAAGTGACAGAAATGGGGTCAGAATCCTGAATGCAAATTTCATTGACCATCCTGTAGAGGCAAAAAGAACTATTTCAACAACAAGTGAAAAGAAAAGAAAGGAAAAGAAAAGAAATAGAAGAGAACAACAAAAATGGAAAAACAAGAGACTTCTTTCAGAAGAGCCAAGAAATCAAACAGAAATTTAAACCTAGATCAAGACCAACAGGGGAACATACTATCTGATCAAGATAAAATAAAAGGAAGGTGGAATAAATATATAGAAAACAATACAGAAGAGATAAAACAATAACAGACTCCTTTGAAGATAAATCCTATGAGGAAGAGCCTGCAATATTGGAAAGTAAAGTGAAAGCTGTTCTGATAGCACTTGGAAAGAATGAAGTCCCTGGAGTAGATAGGATACCAGCAGAACTATTCCAAGCTGCAGAGACTGAATCATTCAAATCCTAACAAGAATGTGCACATATATAGAAAACAAAACAATAGCCCACAGCCTGGAAAAGTTCAATATACATTCCTCAAGAAAGGAGATGCAAAAGAGTGCAGCAACCGTAAGACCATCACACTAATTACCCATACAAGCCAAGTGACTCTGAAAGTGTTGCAACAGAGTACATACTGTCCCAAGATGCAAGTAGTTGGACAGTATATAAAAGCTTTAAATCAGGGGTCTCAAACTCAACTTACCTGGGGGCCGCTGGAAGTAGAGTCTGGGTGAGGCTGGGCCGCATTAAGTATTCCACCACCGCGGGGGTGGGGGGCCGCTCATCCCGTGGCCGGCCCAGGCGCCGTGGGCGCTTTGAAGGCCGCAGGGCCCCTCCCTGTGCCCTGCCCATCCCAGCAATTGGCCCGTGGGCCGCGAGTTTGAGACCTCTGCTTTAAATAAACAAATAAACAAATATTAACTATATGGAGTGAGAAATGCCTGACATCCAAGATGGATTCTAAAAAGGAAGCGGTACTAGAGGTCACATCGCAAATGTTTGTTGGCTACTGGAGTGCACCAGAGAATCTCAGATCAGCCTATGCTTTATAGACTACAGCAAAGCATTTGACTATGTGGACTGTGAGAGGCTATGGATGGTCCTGAAAGAAATGGGGGGGGGGGGGGGGCCTAGCACTTAATTGTCCTGATGCATAACCTGCATGACAGACAAGAAGCCACTGTTAGGGCAGAATACAAAGAAACAGAGTGGTTTCCCATGGCCAGGGTGTCAGACAAGGATGTATTTTATCTCCCTGTTGGATCACTCTATATGTAGAACATATCATAAGAAAAGTTAGATTAGTCCAGAGGAAGCTAGAATGAAATGTGGTGGAAGAAACATCAATAATTTAAGTTACGCACATGATGCCATATTACTGGCAGAAAGCAGAAGTGAATTGAAGCAACCCTAATGAAAGTAAAGAAGAAAGTGCAAAGGCAGGACTATAGCAGAACTTTACGAAAACAAAAGTCATGACTCCAGAAGAATTGCAGAACATTATGGTCAACAATAAAGAAACTGAAATTGTGAAAGATTTTGCATACCTTGGCTCACTACACCCATGAAAGTCAAAGAAGACTTGAAAGGGAGCAATGAAGGAATTAGAAAAGATAATCAAGTGTAAGATATTTCATTACAGATAAAGGTCAAGGTCATCCAGACTATTGTACTCCCAACCACTATGTATAGGTGTGGAAGCTGCAGAAAGCTGACAGGAAGAAAATTGATGCATTTGAAACATGGTGCTGAAAGAGAGCTTTGTGAATATCATGGAACAACAGAAAGATGAACAAGTGGATCCTACATCAAATCAAGCCAGAACTTTCTCTGGAAGCAAAAAAGGTTAAACTGAAGCTCTCATACTTCAGGCAAATCATGAGGTGGCAAGAGTCACCGGAGAAGTCAATCATGCGAGGGAAAGTCAAAGGCAGAAGATGGTAAAGGCCAAACACAAGATGGACTGATTCAATGCAGCCTTGAATTTACAAGAGTTGAGCAGGGCTATCAAGGACAGAACATTTTGGAGAGCGTTCATTCATAAGATCACCATAAGTCAGAGATTCCTTGATGGCACATAACAACAACAAATTGCACATTGCAAGAAGGTTCTAACTATGAAGAGTAACATAATTGTATCATGTATGGTCTGGGAAGTCTTTTTTCAAAGGTGGAATCATGTTTGGAGTTGCCATAATTAATGTATTATATCCCTCCCTAACTGCTTGATCTTGAAATCAGGTACATGGCTCCTTCCCAGTCAAAAATGTAGAGTTATACCCTAAATGAATGACCAAGAATTTTGTTGTCTTGTTTAAAGTTCAAGAAAGATACTGAATTTCCAGTAGAAAATGACAGACATATGAGCTAAACCAATTTCTCAGTTTGCTGAGCCAATTAGCTGGGTATACTTTGGGTAATAAATATGGGGAAGCAAGAGCCAGAAGACCAGAAATGGGAAAAATACATGACCCATACAATAACAAAATAAAAAGGTGTGGCACGAGGCCTCTCTCTTCAAGGTATAATGTAGCCTCCTTGGCTGCATGGGTATTTTGTCCATCCAGTAAGGCAGGGCCATTAAATGCATGCCCACATTTAACATAATTGGTTTATATGTATGTTATACATTCTGGTATGTTATGTTGTGGGAAGAGAGTTTTGTCCTGATTAAAATCATTCCCTGAAGCTGCTATTTGCATGGAGGGTGGCGCCGGGGGCGGGGGGGAGGGATTGCTACCAGCAACTTCCATTTCACGGCAGATCACTGGGTGGGTTTGTCAGGGCAATGACATGGTTGTGGGCGAAGGAATAGCCCTCTACTCACATGCTAAGGTCCTGATCATACCCCCTTCCATTTGTCTGCTATTTTAAAAAAATGCACAGATGCAATAAACTGAATCATGCATTGTACTTAACATGTGGTTTAGCACTGAGATATGATATGACCCTGAATCTTGTCTCACCTTTCTCCCCTCCTTTAGTATGCAAGTACTTGGCTTTTGCCTTTGGCTGGACAGGAGAAGCCCTTTGTTAATGGGGAGTTGGCATATGAATAAATCTTAAGAACTGGCTTAATTTTAAGTTCTGGTGGTACAGATTTATTTACATAGCGTCATCCATGTGCACTGCAGAGGAAGAAAACCAAAATATATAAATAAGGGTTGTAGGAAGGCAGAACAGGAGTCCGGAGCCTTAATTTGTGGGAAAAAAGAACTGCAGGGAGAGCTGCTTCTCTCATTTCCACCACACTATTGTTCTGACCAGCTCCGAGCCCGGGAACAGGAGGCACAGACCTGCCCCAGCACTGTTTTCATTCAGATGCTGGCCTTTGCTTCAGTCCAGGTTTCAGGAGGCAGTTGGGACAGATTTCCAGAGGCCACTGTGCTTGATGGGTAGATGACAGTGGGAGATGAAGATGCTGCAGAAGGACACTTTAGGGTCATTCTCACATCTGAGGAGCATCCTCCATGAATAGCATATAAAGGAGCTGTTATATGGGCTTTCCTGCTGAGAGCGGCTTTTGAATCTTGCTGGCAGTACTGACCCCCAAATCAACAAGGGACCTAAAGCACATAGCAGCCCGCAGACAGGACTGTTGTCAAGCAAACAGAATGCTTATGAGAGAGCAGCAGTATCAAAACAAGCCTAGGTGGATGAGCTCTGCCCATGTTTTGAGAGGACTGCTTTCACACGTCAGGTGAAACCCTTAGACATTTTCAGTGTACGCTTGCTTAACACAGCAGGCATGAATGCAGCAAGTGTGTGCCGTGCAGGTACACACCAGTCCAGGGATCCATGACTGGCAAAACCCCCTCCTGGGTGCAGGCTCAGCAGCAGACTTGCATTTTCCCCAACCTAATATGTGAAATGGTGTTTTGCATGCAAAACTTACAGAGTGGGAATCAAGAGGAGACAATTACCTTTTCCTCCTTCCACAAGCCTACTTGTTCCAGTGCCAGTAAAAATAAAATAAACTATTGGACTTTGGATAAGGAAAGAAAGTAGAAGACAACAGAAGAAGCTCATGTGGCTTCACAGAAAGCTTAGAGATGATCTGAAAACAAACCAACAAACAAAAAGGACGTGTATAGGAAGCGGAAGGAAGGCCAGGCTACAAAGGAAGAATACAGGCAGGGAGCATGGAATTGCAGGGAAGGCCTCAGGAAGGCTAAAGCTAGGAATGAACTGAGGCCAGCGAGGGCTGCTAAGAGCAACAAAGAGGCCTTCTTCAGAGGAAAGAAATGGGGTTCGGCTAAATGATAACAGATGCCACAGAAGGGCAGAGGTGCTCAATTCCTACTCTGGCTCAGCAAGAGCTATGACCTTCCAGATGAAGGGGAAGTACAAGCTGAAGGAGTAGGAAGCCACTCAAGATTGACAGGCAAGTGATCAAGGATGATCTAATTGGGTTGAATGAGTTCAAATTCCCAGGGCCCAATGAACTCCATCCTAGGTCAGAAAGGAGCTGGTGGAGGAACTTGTAGAACCACTGTCTACTATCTTTGAGATGTCATGGAGGACAGAGGAAGTGCCAGATGACTGGAGAAAGGCTAATGTTTTCCCTATCTTAAAGAAAGGGGAAAAAGAAGGACCTGGGAACTATAAAACAGTCAGGCTGACATCAATCTCTGAAAAAAATCTGGAGCAGATTATAAAGCAGTCACTCTGCCAACACCTTGGAAGCAATTATTAGACTCCAACATGGATTTCTCAAGAACAAATCCGGCCAGATTAATCTGATTTCACTTTTTAATTGGGTAACTCCCTGATGGACTGTGAGAATGCTAGGGACATAGTATATCTTGACTTCAGCAAAGCTTTTGACAAAGTGCCCCACAATATCCTGATTAGCAAGTGAGCTAAAAGTGAGCTGGATGATACAACCATCAGGTGGATCCACAGCTGGCTACAGAATCAGACGCAAAGAGTGCTCATCAATGGCACCGCATCTCAGACTGAGGAGGGGGAATGAGTAGGGCACCACATGGTTCAGTCCAAGACCCACTGCTCTTCAACATTTTTGTTCATGATTTGGATGAGGAAGTGCAGGGAGTGATTATCAAATTTGCAAATGACACAGAACTGGGTGGGATAGAGAATACCCTGGAAGACAGATTGAAGATTCTAGGTCATCTTGATAGGTTGGAGCCCTAGTCTGAAAACAACAGAATGAAATTCCTGAGGGACAAAAGCCAAGTTTTGCACCTAGGAACAAGAAATGAAATGCATTGTTGCAAGATGCTCATACACTCTTCCCCGTCTACCCCACTCCCACCCCCCACTGGTCCTGTAGGTCTCGTATCTCTGATCGCTGATCCACTTGCATCATTACAAGATGGGGAATACATGGCACAACAATATTGTAAGCGAGCAGGATCTTGGCATTGTTGTAGATCACAAGCTGAACAAAAGCCATCCATGTGATGTGTCTGCAAAAAGGGCAAACACTCTCTTAGGCTGCATTAGAAGTATCACTTCCAAATCCCATGAAGTACTAGTTCCCCTTTACTCAGAACTGGTTAGGTCTTATCTGGAGTACTGTGTCCAGTCTTGGGCACCACAATTTAAGAAAGATGCAGACAAGCTGGAAACAGTTCAGAGGAGGGCAATGCAGATGATCTGGGGACTGGCAACAAAGCCACGAAGAGAGATTGAAAGAACGGGCCATGCTTAGTCCCAAGAAGAGAAGATAGAGGAGAGATATTATAGCGCTCTGCAAGTATTTAAAAGGGTGCCGCAAAGAGGAAGGACGGAATTTCTTCTCCATCATCACATGAAATAATGGGCTTGAGTTACAGAAATCCAGATTCCAACTAGTCATCCAGAAAATTTTCCTGACGGTTAGAACCCTATGGCAATGCAACCAGTTACCTATGGAGGCTGTGGGCTCTCCCCCACGAGGAGCATTCAGGATGAGCTGGACAGCCATCTGAGAGGGATGCTTTACCTTGAAGGCCTGCACTGAACAGGGGGTTGGCCCTGATGTCCTTCTGGCCCCTTCCAAGTGAGTCTAGGGAAATTATTATTAATAAGGTCGTCCCTCGCAGCTTAGCAGGGAGCCTTTCCTCTCCAGCATGCCCGACGGCACCTGGGCAGACGCCTCCTTGCAACTGCCCCTGGCTCCCCCTGTCGGCCGCCACACGAATTTCGCGGTAAGGAAGACAGCGGAGGTGAGAGCGGGCGGGCTCCCCCTAGGGGAAAAGAGCGCGAGAGAGGCGAGCATTGACAGCAGGCGGCTGAGAGCGGTTGCCTGCGCGCCGAGCGAGCGTTTCTCTCCTCCTTTGCTACTCCATCCATACGCAGCAGCAGCAGCAGCAGCAGCAACGACGACAGCAGGTTGCAGCCAGGAGCCAACGCCTTCCTTCCCAGGGCCGGGGACGAGGGCGGCTCGCAGGCGGGCGAAGGCAGCAGCCGGCAGCAGCAGCAGCAGCAGCAGCAGCGACTGGCCGCTCCAAACTCCGCTCCTGCCGCGGCACAAGCGCGCCTCGCCGCCCGCCGGGTCTCGTCTGCCCGCCGTCGCGCCCCTTCTGCGCCCGTGTCCCTCCGTCCCGCGTGTGGCGCGCCGGTCCGCCCAGGGCGGCTGCGCCTTTCCTGAAGCCTGGGAGCCCGCGCTGGCCCGCTGCTCTTCCCCATGGGGATTCGCGAGTTCCCCAACGGCACGACGAGGGGCAAGACCGTCGCGATGTGAGTGCGTGGCCCGGGGGGAATCGGGGCCGAGCGGGGAGGCAGCGGCGCGGGGAGCGGAGCCCCTGCTTTCTCGGTGAGGCAGCGCTGCTGGCTCGGCGTGGACCGCCCGCGGCGGCTGCCCTCTGTCGCTGCAAGGCGGCGGGCTCGGGGAGCCGAAGCCGCCTCCTTGCGAGGCTGCCGAAGCCGCGCAGCTGCGCGGGAGGACCACCGCCAGCAAAGTTTTCAGCACCCCCAGCCCTGATTTCTGCCGGAGCTCTTCTTTTCCACTCTGCCCTGTGCATTGGGAACCAGAGGCAGGAGAGCGCGTGTGTGTTCGTGCGGGGCGGAGAAGCAGGATGGTTTTGGAGGGGAAGGACTTAAAGTTCGCCTGGAGCCTTCGTTGCGAGCTTGTTAAGGAATGGGGGTGGATCCGGCTGTCTCCCTCTCAGCAGTCAAGCCCCCCTTGAGATGCACCAAGTGTTTCGGGCTACTGTTCTGCCACGCTTTGAAGAGGTGCCTTCTTTTGGGAGGTGCATCATTACCTTCTCCAACCTAGTGCCCTCCAGATGTTTTGGACTTTAGTTCCCTCTGCAAAGGGTGAAGCAGGAGGATGGGCACGGGAATGGGAGGGCGGGCGCAGCAGGACACGGCCAGGAGGGTGGATTTCCTTTGTACGGCGTGCCCCCCTCATTTCCCCCGCCTCAAGCGCCCAGCATCCCTTGTGCGTGCCTTTCGTACATTATTGATACCTTGTGATGGTGAACCTGCAAGTGTTTGCATTTAGTATATTCTTGTCCTCCCACCCCACCTACCTTTCTTTTCTAGTGGCATGAGGAGATCTCCCGATGTCAGCCCCAGGAGGCTGTCAGACATAAGCCCTCAACTCCGGCAGCTCAAATATCTAGTGGTGGATGAGGCAATCAAAGAGGATTTGAAATGGTCCCGATCTATGGAAGATCTCACCAGCGCTTCCGTGGGACTGACTTCCATCGAGGAAAGGATTCTGCGGATTACTGGCTATTACGGCTATCAGCCCTGGGCTGCCAGCTACAAAAGTAAGTCCCCGGTTTATCCATTTCTCCTTAGCAGCTGCTGCCACTGTTCCTTCCATCCCCCTCCTTCAACTTTCTGTCAGCAGGAGTCTGTCTCCTTTCCAGCTGCCTGAAGGGTTGGAAAAAGGCTTTATGTTGCGCTCTGGAATTAACCCGTTGAATCCCTTTCCAGGTGTCAGAGTCTGACCGTGGAATTTCACTTTGGATGGTTAAAATAGATTAGATATTCCCCCTCGTGCTTTGGCTGATATGCTGCCGCTTCTTTTCTGCTGCCGTCTTTCCCACAGTCTGATTACTTGGTGTGTGCGGTGGACTTCTGTCCATGTGTCAGTCATTGTTGAGTCTGATAGTGGATTGGTAGGGGGCAAATGCCCTCTTTCGGTGCACATCTGCGCCTGCTGTTTCTAAACCTTGTGACACCCTGCAGATGTATAAAAAGCTTGATCTGCTGAACTTTCTGGTTGTCTGGAGAAAATGGCGATTATTATATGCAATGTAAGTCTTCACACTGGGAAAAGGTTTCAGTTTAGTGCTGAGCTAGGACCAAATGAAAATTTGGTAAAAGGTCACTAGGGCACAAAGCTCCCCCCCTCCCACTTTGAAAAGAAAAGATAAAGAAAGCTGACGCATTAGAGGGTGGCTGAACTTGCCTTGATTCAATGAAGGCATCGATTTTTTATTATAATTCGAGAGAATGACTTATAGCTGGATGATTTTTTTTCTTCCAGTGCCAAAGTGATTTGCTACATATTACATTAATCTAAGAAAAGTGGGCTTTTTTATTGCTTATTATGTTATTTTGAATGCTAAAATATAATTTGCTTGCATTTTGATATTATATGTGAAACATATTACTCAAGTAATATGTGAAGTAAGTTGTTATTCACAGGCTGAAATGTATATTAGAGTATATTAAGGGTGCAATCCTTTGCAAATTTAAATAGAAAGTGCCTACAACTTCCAGCATGCCTCAGCCATGGGGCATGCTGGGAATTGTAGGCCTTTTTTCTGTCTAAATGTGAGTGAAATTGCATCTTAAATAAAGCATTTTAATTATTTCAAATAATTCTTACAGTTATTTTACTCCAACTGGTAAATATCTCTGTCAGGTAGTATGGCTCACAACACTACACTAATCACAATTAATGCATTCATGTTTCAAGATTTCAAGAAAAAATATTTGATGCCTCAGAATACTTTGATGGTGACAGCTGATCTTGCTTATGCATCTCCAAAAGTGAGGGGG
Organism: Varanus komodoensis; assembly: GCF_004798865.1. Lineage (NCBI taxonomy): Eukaryota > Metazoa > Chordata > Lepidosauria > Squamata > Varanidae > Varanus > Varanus komodoensis. The sequence continues at coordinate 26,250,947 of NW_025335268.1, read as the reverse complement.
CTGGGACTAGGTCCTTCAGTTTGGGGAGTTTTCTATAAGGAATGCAAAACCCATGTTTTAAATTTTATGTATCTGTAGGGTATACAGCAAGAACAGCATGCATCTAATTGGCCCAAAGAAATTGTAATTATGTATCTTGGTTCCTTTCTGCCTTGGTATTGGTTCAAGAGCTTTCAGATCCCCAGGCAAGAAGTCTGGGTATTCTGCCATCAATAAGTTTATTTAAAACTTATTTTAATTGTTAATTTATTGGTTATTTATAGGATTTTAAATCTTTTAAGCCGAGATGCACCAGGTTTTAATATTTTTATTGTATAATTTGTTATATTTGTATATTTTGTTCTTGTTGTGAGCCACCCTGAGGCTTTGTTGCAATGGGGGCGGCATAAAAATGTTTTAAATAAATAAATAAATAAAATGGTGCAGCTTGCACTGACACAAAAGCCATTTTATCAGCTCAGAAATATTCCTACTAGGTATCCTTCACATTAAATATTTGAATAAGTATTTGCTTAGACCCATGGAAATGACCTGTGGGAGTGTCACCATTTGGTATGTAGATATCTGCATGAAGTCACTGGCTGAGATGGTCTGAAGCTTTGGGTTTTGCTGATGATGCCTAGTTCTGCTTTTCTATCCAGATCCAGGGTAAGAAGTTTCCTCCTGAACCGGTACCTGGTGAAGATGCATGGGCTGTAGCTCAATACAGACAAAGTATAAATGGGGGCTGCTAGGTTCCTAGATGAGATTTGCCTCCTTTACCTGAATAACTATGCATTCTGGAGGCTTTTTGAGCCCTACATTATTTAAATTATTAGAATTAATTTGGGTTACTGCTTCCACCACCTGTAGCATATGATGGATTGGGCAACTAACAATGTGCTTTTGAAACACAGCTTTATATCTATTTTTTAAACTTAGTTTTATCGTAAGTTTCAATAGAATCCTAAAAAAGAAAAAAGTAACTACATGTATTTGCATATATCAATTACACATAATCTTTAACAAAGGTAGACCAAATATCTATGTATTTATCCATTTGAGAGTGTTGTCTGTATGTCATCTGTTCAAATGTTGAATTCTTTATTAGTTCTTCAGTTCATTGCGCTCTGAAAGGTTAGCATATTTCTTTCCAGTGTTGTAATATTAATTTTTAGCTGCCAAAGGTCCGTAGAAAATGCATTTCTGTTGACTGTGCATTACATTTGAGGAGGCAGGTAGAGAATTTAAAATAATATAGACATCAGTATATACTAATGAACGTTCTGGTACAAATTTTATCCATATTATTATCTCCTCCCAAAAAAGAGACAACCATTAGGTATTGCCAAAATACCGTATTTTTCGCTCTATAAGACGCGCCTGACCATAAGACGCACCTAGTTTTAGAGGAGGAAAACAAGAAAAAAAATATTCTGAATCAAATGGGCACATAATCACAGGCACATTCTCCATCACTTCCCCATGGGCTGCACACCTGACAGACTTACTGCACACACATATTCGCTCTATAAGACGCACAGACATTTCCCCTTACTTTTGAGGGGGGGAAAAGTGCATCTTATAGAGCAAAAAATACGGTATATGATTAAAGGAAGCATTAGCATTATTGCATCTCCACTAAGCTGACTTAGACAAATAATTATTAAAGCGATATTGTGGTGTCTAACAAATACAAAACAAGAGTTTTTGTTGAATAAGACATAATTTGAGATATAGTTATCTTCAGATATAGATTCTAAAGTGACAATCCTTTGAATGGATTGAATTTGGTAATGCCATTTCCTGTTCCATTCCTGTTTAAGATTCTGTGCATTACATTTGTTTGTCAATAATAAATTCTTACAAATGTCACAATTATAAATATTGTCATTCAGCCATAAGCAAGCAAACGGTGCTTGAGATGAAAATCCAAAAATGATTATCAAGCCATGCAAATTGACCCAAAGTAAAAAATCAAAAATCAGGGCTGCCAAAAAAAGTTTCTCACTAATTTTTGAGTCTGGACTTGATCATAAAGTCAATTTAGTACGTGAGAATAGATGGTCTCTTGTAGCTATAACTGTGGTAAGAACCCCAGCTTAAGTTCTATAGTGCAGATTTGCAGCTGCCCAGCTACTTTCTCAAAAGGGCAACTAACATGATCAAACAGGTGGAACAACTCCCCTATGAGGAAATGTTGCAATATCTGGGTCTTTTAGCTCAGCAAAAGGGCAATCCAAGAGACGCATGGGAGAGGTGTACAAAATGGATACAGTTTTCTGCCTAGCACCTGAGGACATCCCATGGAGCTGATGGATGGAAGCTTCAGAATAAATAGCACTTACTTCTTCACCCAGCACACAGTTAAGCTGCAGCATTCGCTTCCACAGGATGTAGGGGTGGGCAGAAATTTGGATAGCCTTAAAAGGGGCTGGGCAAATTTGTGGAGAAGGATATCAACTGCTCCTAGCCCTGGTGGCTGTATGAGACCTCCAATATCCAAGGCAGTACTAGCAGCTGAAGAGCATGACTAGGAGGCTCATGTCCTGTTTGTCCTGTTCCAAGTTTATTTTAGTAGCCAAAGGACATGAAAAATGCATCAAATGAATGCATGCTGATGACAAAATGAAGAATTTCAACCATGTAAAATATAAATAAAATATACTAGGAACAGAAATTCATCTTTAACTTAACTCTGAATCTCCAGTGCCGTTACAACAATTTTGTCTAATTCTCTCTTCGTGATCTTTGCACATAAGCAAACAAAGCAACCTCATGCGTCACATAACTACGAATATCACTTAAAAGAAGGATGGTTTCTGCCAAAGAGTTCCTGTATCCATCAGTTAGCAAGGGTTTCATGCATCTCTCCCTGGTGTCAGTACATAGAGGACAGATTGGCATTTAATGAACGACGTCTTCAGCTTGATATAAACCACAAATACATAACCTGTGTTCAAGAGGCACCTTGTTACATTGCCCATCCAAAACGTCAGTTGGCATAACTTGAAAGCACAACTCAGTAAAGGCGCTTCTTAAAAAACATGTCTCATTCTGGACAGATAGCTAGCTTTATAGAGTTCTGTTTCCAAAAGAGGAAACCATTGAGCAAAATCAGAGTTTTTCATTGATTGCGGGCCTTTTCTAGGGTCTGTCCAAAATAACCAGCCCCTTAATTGATGTCCTGTTTGTGAGCTTTCCATTGGAGCGCCCAGGTGGCTGCTGTGTGAGCAGAATGCGGGATTGGTGGATCTTCGTGTGTGACCAGCGTGGCTCCTTTTGTGTTCTTATGTTCTGGAAGGGGACAATAGCTTGGCATGCATTTACTGTCCAGTCTGACAAAGAGAAGGCCATAGTGGAGTCTGAAGAAAGCAGGCCGGCAGGGCTGATCTGGAGGTCTGACAGAGAAGGAGTCTGTATCTCCTTGGGCATCACAGGTCAGAAAGCAAGAGCGGATAGTGACACAACACTGGACAAGCTCCAGAAAGAAACCAGCTGATTTCTATTTTATGTAGCCCTTCAGCCTGTTTATGCTACCTGGATGCTGTCCATTTTTAGGAAAAGAACAGGCCTCTCTAAGCAATGCCTCTCTGTTGCTTATACCCAGGTACATTGCCTGTGCGTAGTAGGCAGAACTGGCCTTCAAGACTTCTGGGAGATAAAATGCTAGTTCCCTGGTTGCCATTTCTGGGGGCGTTGGTACTGCCCCAGGAGTTTCTGATTCCAGTGGATCCTGGTTACTGGATTTGGACTCAGTATTAGTCTCCATTGGTGACTCTTCTGTGGGTAGTGCTACTGCCACCCATTGGAGGAGTCCAAGTCGCTGCATGTGGTATGTACTATAACCTTTGCAATGGCCCTGGGTGAGTTTTTCAAGCATGCTTCTGGTGGCCTCTAAAGCCATAGGCCAGCTTGACCTGCTGCCAGTCCACTAGGACCTCAGGGAAGGCTTTGCTCCAGGTGCCAACCATTATTTCCAGCACTGGATGGAGCACGGACTCCTTGGTGGTGGACCCATGGCCACAGATCACTGTCCTGAACGGTGCCTTCTTCAAGTCTGCGCTTTGTGCCTTGTGAAAGCATTGAACATCTTTACTTTTCAAGGAAGCTTTTTATCCTTTTATGTCCATAGACATTTTCACCCACAGGCCCCAAATAAGTGGGGTTTATATTCCACCGTTTTTAGATTTGGTATATGGTGTGCTGGCACAGTTACTTTTTGAGAGAGACAGGCTAAATAGTTTAATAAATAAAAAAGACTGCTTTCTACTTCAGACCTAATAGGAATATCCACTATCAGTAGCATAAACATGTCCTTGATACCACTGTTTCAAGTACCCTTAGAAGCCTTTAATACATTCATAGATAACTTTTATTTATAGAACATGCATTCTCTATTTTAGCATAATAATCTGTAAGTTCCTGGACACTGAGATTTAAATAATAATCCTTGACATTGAAGGGTAATTCTTATATGTGCAAATCTAATTTCTCTCTACATTTCCCCAGTATCTTCCATAGTAGAAGAATGCTCACAACTGCAAGTTTGGGATAGGTTATTCTAAAGGGTTTCAGGGGTATTTTGTGTGGGCGTATATGGGTTACAGAGTTCTCTGGAGGTGAAGATGTATCTGCCATGACACAGCATGTTAATTAAAGCATTTTCTGATATGCTGATCCTTCTCTTATCTGACAGAGAAATATTTTATAGTATAGAAAAGAGAGAGAGGTTGAATCCATGCTGTGCAGGGTTTTGCAGTTGTTCATAAAGCATATGCAGTTTAAAAAATACTGAAAGACACCTGAGAATAGAGCTTCTTGGGCTTACTTATTTATTTTATTTTTATACTGCCCCACAGCCAAAGCTCTCTAGGCTGTTCTTGGATGAAGTGCTGGCACTTCTGGCTTTCTTGATAAAAACTGGCTTGCTGTGCACATCGGTGATAATTATTACTACCTTGAGGCTTTGTTCCTTCAGTCTTAAAATGAGCAGGATCTTGTCGTACAAATAGCCCTATTGCTGGTTAAGAGAAACATTTTATTAGTGTTACTGCCAGATTGGACTGTACAGGAGGTCCAGCTTCTGAGCTAAATGCGAATGCTTCTTTTTGACACAATGACTAATAGTCCAATTGACTCCATGTTGAGCAATTGGGGATAGTTTTGCCAGAATAGGAAAGGTCATGTCAGTGGCTCAATTAAAAGTGTTTGCCGGAATTTAAAAATGATATTTGAAAACGAATAGTAAACAACGCTTAATTGCTCTCCACAACATTTAATAAAGAAGCACAGGAAGCAGCCTTATACTCAGCCAAATCATGTGTTTGTTTGTTTATTTGTGCACTTATATACCATCCCATAGCACTTTGGACTTTCTGGGTGGTTTACAAATTTTAATAGACATACAAAGGTGATAAGTAGTCACAATTCCTTCACCTTTCCTGGAGATGCTAGGGATCAAAATTGAGACTGTCTGGTTGTAAAACATGTGCTTTGCCACAATGCTAAGACCCCTTATGTATGTTTTTGAAATCCTTTTTAATTTTCTGGAAGGAGTACTAAATGAAGATCTAGCCACACTGTGGTAAAGTTATTTGCTGGAATTCAGTGCTTTCTAAACGTTGAGTCACATTGTTGAGATACAAGCTTAAAAATTACTTGACTTTTTTAAAGGGAAGGTAATAATACTGTGTGTTGTGCTCGCTTTACCTTATTGTAATAATTTTTAAATGTAATATCAAGCCAATTTGAAAAACAGCAGGGAGTGTTCTGGGTATCAATCTAAAGATTTGGGTTGAAATCAGAACATTTAAAGCAACTCTGCTAATGAAAAATCCTGATATCTGCTCCATGTTCTTTGGGATGTCCACTTAGTTGCAACCATTAGAATTGCCAGTCAGAATTAGTGGTAGCAGAAGTTATGTTACTCACTTTCCCACATACCTTAGAGCACAAAGAAGTGAAACTCAGAGGAAGAGGAAGAGTTGGGGGCGACTGTCCGTCTGGAGCAATTCTGCAAGTGACTATTGACCATGTTGGGATGGGGCAGCATCTAGAATGATATAAATATGGCAAGTTCAAGTGCCAGTTTCCTTTGACAGCGGCTTGGACTCTTATGAATTCATTTTCTGAGCTTGGCCTACACATGGGCAACAGTGTGTGTTGGCAACATATGCAGCTCTCAGCTGTGTGGGTCTAAGCCATCTGCTGTCAGCAGCAGTCAGGCTTTTGCAAACTTACAAAAAATGACCTAGAATTACTCAGGGTGCAGATGAAAGAGTGAAATATTCTCTCAGTGCTTTTGGGCTACTGTAACATACATGAAAGGAGGTCAAATGATTTTTTAAAAAGTTAGTATGCATTCAGTAAAGTTGAAAAAGCACTTTGTAGACTGGACTTGGTGTGCAGTCTTGTGCATGTTTAAACAAAGAAGGCCCATAACTCTCAACATGGCCTAGTCAGCATTTATAAGTGTGTATGGGATTGTATCCTAACAGAGCTTTGGAGGTGCAACCTTATGCAAAAGGTTTGTTTGGGCACAAACAAGTCCCGCATTTCCTAGCTCACTCCACTGGCAGGGGAATGGCAAGAGCTGCAGCACTTTTTCTGCCCAAACATGCATAAAATTGTGTCCTTGAGATGTCCAAGTAAATTTCTTTAAAGTTGGGATCATAAACCAGAAATGCTACGCTGGTCATCATAGCTTTCCCACAATTTTGTGCAAACTTGGTGGGTCATCATAAAGGTATTGTTTGATCATGGATTTTGAAATGTTCTATAACTATTTTCCATCACTTTCTTTATCATTCCATGGTATGCAAGTACCAAAACATTAATTTGATAAACTGCCTGAGCAAGTAAACGTGAAAATGATGTATGTGGAGCATCATGATGTGCTCACATATTAATACTTTGCTAGCAGCTGGATAGTTGCTTTAGATGATATACTCACAGTGCATAGTGAACTCTAGGGCACGCTGTTGTACTCAGATTAGCAATCCTTCTGATCTTTTTTTTTTTAAATCAAATTGTGTGTCCTATAGGGAGAGGCAATAATAAGCAAGCCTCCTTTAGCACCTGGGTCTGGGAACCAAATAACCTCCCCACCGGTTGGAAAGCAGCCTGCATACCAGCTGTTACCGATCTTCTAGAACCTGATAGCTATAAGGTGCAGAGAAATGCTTTTGAATGTACTAAGGTGTTGATAAGGACACCTTTAGAACACAGTGATGTTCTGTCGTTCCCTGCTCTGCTGTGCTAGTTGATATTGATGTTAAGGCATCTTGTGTATATCAATTAAGAGTGTTTCATAGGGATCTCAGTCAACAGTATTAATGGTACATCTCTAAAGTGTGCTCTGCCACCAAATAAATATTTAGTGTGAGGCATTCCACTTGCTAGCCCAGTGTAATCGCACAATTTATAGTCACAATAAAATAAGGCTGGGAATATCTGTATCAAGTCAGTTTAGAGGGCAGGGAAGAGCAGAGTTGCTTTTGATCACCCACCTCTCCCCTTTATGCCTTTGTTTGCTGCTTGCAGAGAGTGAATTGACTTGGCTTTAGATATTCCAGGGTGTAGCAAGTTGTTGCATGGATGTTACAGACACCCATGCACTGCTGTCCCTCTGCAGTAGAAAAGGAAGCCCCTTTACAGGCACAGTCCTTTGCATGTTTGGGCAGAGATAAGTCATACAGCTCCTGACATCTCCCAGTCAGTTACACGTGGAAGTGTGTGCCCCAAATTTCTTTGAAGTATGGCATGAATTGTAATCCATATCCACTTTCCTCTGGTGAAAAGGGCAAGTGTGAAAGCAATAATGAATTTGTTGGATATGTCAAAAATTAATTTTGCTGCAGATATTACCTAGTCTGTTGAAAGTGGAGCAGTCCTTCATTCCAGTTGATTTCTAAAACTAAAAATTGCAAAAATGATAAGACCATTCAGGTTTCCTAATAAGCCAGGGCTGTGGACTTATTTTGCCATATTAGTATGTCCTCCAGTCAAGGTTTCAACTTGATGAAATAGGTATCTTTGGTGTTTTCTGTACCATGTGTGTTCGATGAAACCAATTTTTGAAATAATGCTTCAAGGCAACATGCTACTGAAGATGGAAAAATGCAGAATTTAAGCAGATTTGCGAGCTTTGTTGCAAGGACACAAAGTTGTTTGGGAGGCACTACAGTAAATTCTGCTTAGAGGTTCTGCTTCTGAGGTTCTGGCATTTCTGTCCATATTGTTTCCCCATTATATATTATCCATGTCCTTGCATATCTTTCAAATTTCCATCATGATTGAATTAATTGTCTTCCTCATTGCCTTCCTTCAATAAGAAAATCTTGAAGTGCTGTAGGAAGAAGCCTCAAATGCTAGTTTAGTGGTGTATGACTTGTTTAATTTGGCTTAGAAGAGAAGGTCACAGTGCTAGTCTTATTATTCAGGATTTTTTATGAACTCCTAATTCCAATCAAAGCCACCTGTGTGGTGAATTTACAACCGCAAAAGCCCAAAATAAAAACCATTGAAGCTTTTATTCATAATACCAAGTCAATTTATTAATATTAGAGCTTTGCCAATTTTTTGGAAAGCTGGAACATCTGTTAACAGGATGCTTAGTTTTACACTTCCCTTTTCATGTTTTTTTAAATAAAAATGTTTAGAGGACAAGCCATAACAAATCCAGTGACCTAAATCCACAAGCAGCTGGGCCAGCACTTCAAGACATGATGGGATCGTATAATAGTGCAGTCCTCATTTGAGGTGAGAGGGCCAAAGTAGATGTGATGATAATTGTGTCTTTCTCTTTCAGTGTTTATTTCTTTTCATGCAAGCAGCGGTTGTTGTGGTGGGTGATAATTAACAGGACTGCAGTGGTGGAGGAGGAGGATCTTTCTTACCCTGCTGCAGGCCTGACTGAAGTCTGTATTTCAAGCTACTCTCTGCATTGCATGTGTGAGATTGAATTTTTAAGCCAAATTCCCCCTCTGGTGTCTCCTAGGCCTTTTAGACAATAAGTCCCATCATTATCGATCATTTCTATGGTGACTGGGCTGGTGGGAGCTATAATGCAAAAGATCTGTGCCCTGTCAGGACTGAGGAGAGATCTTTCAAGTTCAGACAAATCTAATATTGACATCCAGTGTGGTGCAGTGGTTAACATCGTGGCCTGGGACTCAGGCAATCTGGGTTCAAGTCCCCGCTCAGCCATGGAGCCAACTGGGCGACTTTGGGCCAGTCATGAACTCTCAGCCCAACCTACTCCACAGGGTTGTTGTGGTGGTGGGGATAAGATTGAGAGCAGCAGGAAGAGGTGAGCCATCCTGCATTCTTAAAAAAGGTGGACTACAAATGTAATACATTAAATAAATAAGTGGGCTTCTCTGAAAAGGAGCTGTGGGAGAGTTAATACCTTTCCTTTTGGGGTACCTTGTGACTCAGGAAAGTACTGAAAAGTTTCAGTCACTGAGAGTTGTCAGTTCAAAACTTACAACAGAGAGGTTTATATTGCTAAGTGGCAGATATTGTTCTCTCCTTTTTGTGTACCTTCTTTTGTTGTTTTTTTCCCTCTTTTCTGGCACTTTTTAGTTGACATCTTGGCAGTTGGTCCCTGGCAACTGTGCAGAAATAGCCTTTATGCACTTTGACCCTGTCAGTTTCTAGGTATGTTAACTGCTGTTCCATCTGGCAGCTGAAACATATACAGACATGGACCAGGAAAGGCTACTCCTATCCAACAGCTGTAAGAATGTATTTGTGAAAAGACTGAAGTAGCTCTACTACTAATGACAATGATCATGATCATAATGCAAACAAATTTGCACCGTTACAAATACAAAGTAGTCCAGGGTTGAATGAAAAGAGTGGAGGGAGAGACAAAAGGGGCTCTCCTGGGAAGGATACTGGCTAGGAGACTGGGAAGGAGACTGGGAAGATCCTTCCCAGGGGAGGGGAGGGGAAGGAAAGCAAACCATGTTGAGCCTAACGTCTGTTGGGTGCACCATGGGCTGTTCTAAGAACAACCTGCCCTGTGTAGCTTATTTGGCTTTCCAAGATGCGTGAATTCAGCTATCCCGGTCGTGAGCAGGAACTCCGAGGGTGGGGATGGTGGCAGCGGGAGAGGCTTCAACCGCTCCTCCAGCAATTCTGAACAAGGTTGGCGTTTTGCTGCTTATATTAGCAGTAGGGAAGCATTAGTCTTTACATCAAGACTGTTGGGAAGGGATGAAGTTAATGCCTCTTCCCCAGCAATTGCAATCCAGATTGCTGCTTCCCCTCTTTTGTTAGCAGCAAGGGCATCGCAGTCGGAGTCAGGATTCCTGCGGTGGAATGCTTTAACCTTCCCCAGAAAACAGGCTCAAGATCACCGTAGCAAAGGGGAACTGGCACTCTGTTCGCGGCACTCAGCTGCTGGCTGAACAGCTGGGTGTCGGGAAGGGTGGGCAAGGGGCGGTCGGCCAGTGGCCCACATGAAGGCTGGTTAGCTGCTGCCTGCACCCTGCTGCTCCTGCCCTTTAGGAGATATGCTTTCTTGAAGTATGCACTGTATTTCAAGTGTGGTCTCAGCGCAGCTTTGCATAAAGGCATCATGATACTGGCAGTTTGTATTTCTAATCCTTCCCGTAATGATTCATAGCACTGAATTTGCCTCTTTTATAATCACTGTACACCAAGTTGCCTTTTTCCTTGAAATAACTAAGGGGATCCCAAGATTACTTTCCTGTTTAGTTACCATCTGCCCAGCCACCATTAGCTACAAGTGGGAAATCAGAACTCAGCTACACTTCATGCATTTCTGAGTCTTTTCAGGAATTGTTATTTTTATAAAAGGCAGCTGCTGAGCCTGCAATTTGCTGAGACAGACCAGTGCAGTGGCAGATGGGCTTCTTAATTCCCCCCCCCCCCCACTAGCTATGTTTTCACTCATGGTGGTAAAAGGAGCTTAGTGAAAAAATGTTGCAAGGGGAAACTGCTCTTCACATTTCAGCCACAGGGGCTGGCTTTTATAAAACTGGAACCCTTCCCCTAAAAATCACAAAATTTCTTTTTTATTTATTTATTTGGGATTCTTGTATGCCACCCCATTTGCATAAGCCACAGGGTGGCTTCCAACATGTCCTTCTGCTCTCTGTGGTATGAATTAAGTGTGGATGGGTTTCCTCCATTTCCAGTTCATATTTTCCCATGTTTTAAAGGTCTTCCATGTTTTATTTTGCCTGATTTCCAATTCTAGATGCAGAATTTGCATAATTTTAGAACAGAATGTATGGTTTGTTCTTCCGTCACTTTCTCCTCCTTTTCACTGTATTCCTTTATTTTACATTTTGGTAAGCCATGCACACCCCTGGCTGTGTGTATTAAAACATGAACAATCTCTTCCAACCTCCCACCCCAGCTTGTGATTCTATATGTGTACTGTTGCATTAACATTCTTTCAGTTAGTGGAAAGGCTCCAACTTCTTGTGTCCACATTCTTTTTAAAGGCACAGACACATAGTACATTTTTTCAAAGTACATGTACAAGTATCTTTATCTTTTCATCAAAAAATGTACTGTTCTGTAGGCGGAAGAAAAGTACCTTAATTGTGTGTGGTGCCTCATTCTAAGGCCTCTATGGCTTGAAATCGTGCTCGAGAGTCTACAGCTTTATTTTGGTTTTGCTTTCTTATTCAGAATTTGATTTAGGCAGCAGTCCTACGGATCCCAGAGATGCTTAATTTTAAGTGAATGTGCATAGCACTCTGCTGCTATCTTTTATCTAAGACAGGTGAAAGACAAAATGCCCCCAACTCATTTCCAGGTACAAAAGCTGATTGGACTGGCAGTTGAATCATACTTCTCCAGTAGATGTAAGCTGAATAATTTAAAAGTCATTTCCCCTCCTTTCAATTAACTTCTAACCTAATTCAGGAATCTGAGTCTGCTACTAAAATCTGCTAATTGGCAATGACTATGATGAGAATATGACTTCTCAGTGACAAAACATAGGTTTCTTTTTTCTATGGTGCTAACTTTTGAGTAAGCTTGCATAGCACTGTACTGAAAAATTAGTACAAACATTGAATATTAAATAGACTGCTGCCTGTCAGTGACCTGGTTTACAGTTTACATTAAGCCCGAATGGGTTGTTAACATGAGAGGTGGCTGAATGTGAGGTCTGAACCCGAGTGTTTTTTCTATTGCAGATTATTTTACACAAGCATTCCATCATGAGAAACCATGGCTTGTAGCAGGACTGTTTGAGGGCTTGTTCGAAGAATGGCTTGTTGTGATATCCAAACCCAGTAGCACAATTTTATCACAACCAGAATGCTCCCTGGCAACAGTGGCGAGAACCCTTGCCACTACTTGTAATCTTGCTAGTGCCACTGTTATTTTTCTTCATCCTGTCTCAGCATCCTCAAGTCAGGGCCATCTTGACAGCATTATGGGTCCCGGGCAAAGCAGTGTACTGGGGCCCCTATGACAACTACAACTACTGTTAATTTTGGAAGTTTTCCAATTTTCCAAGGGTTAACATACACAGATTAGTATGGGGCCCATGGGCAAGCGCCCATCAGGCCCGTGCATTAAGATGGCCCTACCTCAAGTTCCAGATTTTTTTTTTTTTCATAGAAATCTTGAAAGGATACTTTCACCATTTTTAAACAATTATTTTTGGCCCACTGCTAGGAATTCTTCATGATTTTCCATTTTACTGTTTTGCCTTGAAATTTGCATATTTTGATGATCTGCCTCATTTGTCTGTTTTGAAATTTCTGTATATTTACCAGTGTACCTAATTTGTCAGCCTAGATATTTGCATATATTGATCCATTCAGGATCAGCTCTTTGTGCACATATGCAAGAACTAACTGCCCTGTTTCCCTCTGGAAAAGCACTGAAATGGAGGGTAAAATTGACAAGGACATTGAGAATAAGGAATTGAGGGGGATATCAGAATACTGAGCTTAATAGTCGCATGTGACCCTATGTACTTGTGCAGGATCCCTATTTTTCATTTTTTTTAAAGTTTGCAAACATGTTCCCACGTCCACAAGAGCTCAGAAACGTAAATCCCTTTGACAATTTGATATTTGGGGTTGGAGGGGAGTTTCTCTAGTGAGCCAGCAACCCCAGCAAAATGGCTGCAGGAAAAAAGGGGCTAATGTTGGGAACGTGGAAACAGGGAGCTGTGCTACAGAGTCCCTGGGATACTTGCCACCGGCATCTGAGAAGAATGAGAGGAACTGAGGGAGAATCAAGCTCCAACAGACTGCCGATTAGGCTGTCATCTGTCAGTCCTGTTAGACAAACCACCCATCCTCCATTGCTTATTCTTGGGGTAAACTCACCCAGTGAAAAAGCATGTCTGCTCGTTGGGAAATAACTAGCCCAAAGGGTATACAAAGAAGACCGCACACTATAATAGTGTGAGATAAATTCCAAAGGTAATCTCAGGTAGGAAATGACAGTTGTCTATGCAGTCTTCTCTCTCCCTAATCTATAATGTTAAATGCAGAATGGGTCTCCACTTAATTTACATTCCTTGTTAGATTGGGTCAGTGATGCTGCAGAGGTCCTTCCTTAGACTGAGTTGTTGTTTTAGCTCGGTACGGAGTCTTTGTAAATGCTTTTGGACAACCTCTGGGCAAGACATGATGGCAGTAGACCCCCTCTTTTGTATGTTCCCTCGCAACTGTTGCCAGCAAACATAGAAAAGCCATTTGTAAAAGTGGATATCAGTGGATTCTTCTACTTTTCCTACAAAGCCATCTAAGGCCCAATACAGACAGCCTAATCATCAAGTTGGAAGGTTTCCCACCATGGATATTCTTGGCTGTCTATGCTGATGAAGCACAGTGCAAACTGATTCCTGCAGATTTTAATAGAGGCCAAGGGGTGGGATTCTATCACTGGGGGAGCCTTCCCACCTGAGCCATGAGGTGCATTACTGCTCTGCATTGGCACTTGATGGCAGGTACCCTGTAGAGCTTCTCAGCAGGAGTTATCTTTAGAGGAACAGCTGGTCTTTCCTATGCCTCAGACCTTAAGTATAAGATTTCTATTCCAAGTATTCTTATTGTTGTTTGTGTATTTCAAAGATTTATATATTTGCAGTTATCTGAAGTTCAATAGCAAAACAACAGAAAACTTTGACTTGCTTTTAATCCTTCAGTCTTCTTTTTTAAGTCAAAAATTGTTTCGAAGTGAAATAGCTATTGATATAAGCAAACATTTTAATTGGTTTATGTTTTGTTTTTAGAGATTTATGCAACATATATTTTATTTATTGTTCTGCTATTTCTATTTTGTTTATTTTGTACATTATATGGTTTTATTATTATTGGTGTTTGTAATTGAGAGTTGAAAAGTTGTGCATTGTATTTTTATGCTGACTAGGATTTTATAATGATGTAAACTGTCCAGATAACCTATGGCTAGTGGGGCAGCAGATAAATCAAATAAATAAACAACAATTATCAGTTTGAGTAAACTTTTAAGACTGAGGGAATATTTTTTTTTTAATACACTTTTCTAAACAGTTTTTAAAAAACCTTCCACTTTCTTAAACAGATTTTTTAAAAGCCATCTACTTTCCTAAATAAAGGAAATAGAGACAAAGGAAGCAGCGCACAGTGGGATGGGTTTTTACGCTGTAGCAACAGACCAAGGCAGTAATTATGGGTGGAATTTCAGCAAACCCAGAACAAGACAAAGCCAGCCATTCTGTCATACTTCAGTACAAACTTCCCTGCATTAACCTCTGTGTAAACCATTGGTTGTCCTTCTGCTCTCCAAGACAGTAGCTGCCACCGCTCCTTGTGGCAGTGAATTCAGCAAGCAATTTATGCACTGTGCAAAAAGCCCTTCCTGTACTAAATCAGCTGCCAATAAAATTCATTTCAACTGTTAGAGAGCCTCAGCTATTGGAAGGCATGGAATATAATGAATTAAAAACAAAGGGATTTAAACTTTATTCATGTATTAGATTTTTAGCCTGCTCCATTAGCCAGTAGAGTTTCCTCCTTTGTGCATTCTTCACACCACGTATGCCAGGTGCCACCTCCAACTTAGGTAATTCTCCAGTGGCAGAGCCCTCTGACACAAGCCACACTGTTCTGGAGGGTCTCCTGTTCCTCTAGAGCAGCAGTTAGCCTTGTAGGGTTTCCAGGAAAAATCTCAAAAATTGAATTTGAAACAGATTTTAGCATGAATCCACATGAGACCAACTATTTGATTGTCAGTTGGAGTCCAAACAGCAAACAAGGAAATGCATCATTTCATTTGGTTCCTAGGACTCTATTGCATAGTGTTGTAAATAGTCAAAAGTATTCATTTGGAATATTACCCTATATTCACATTACTAATTTGTTATATTTAAAAGGTTTTCTCTTTATTTCAAAATCTATTGTGTTATGCAAAGCACTCAGACAATAGGAGCAGATGAAAGGAGGTAGAATGTTGCGGGTTCAAAATGCTTAGTACAAATCAGGGATGGAGTGAGGGTTGCCCAGAAAAAGAATGTCTTCAGAAAGATTCCTTGAGCAAAAAGGTTCGGGAACTGCTGCTCCGGAGGAATTTTTAGAGGGTGCAGTACAGCTGCACATGGACAGGAAGAAAGGTTTGTCCTTACATTTCTTCAACTTTTGGATTTAACCTGCAGTGATTTCTTCATCTATCAACAAATGTTGTGATTTGTTTTGCTGTGACCAAGTACAGTACTTGAAGCCATCCATTATTTCCCAATTCATTGCTCCACCCCAAGATCATCTTCCATGTTTTGGATGTTGGAGAGGGGAATACCCTCTCCCCCCAGAAGAAGGTTATTTTGTGGGGTTACTCTCACCCACAGCGAATCTGCAAAAAGATTTGTAATTCTTAAGCTGACTGATGAAGAACCTGGTTGCACACCTGCAGGACCCCCTCCTCTGAAAGGAACCTGCTCATGCTTTGCCTTCTTCCTCGGGGACCCTGTTACATGTCCCAACACCAAAAGAACATAAAGGGTTGGTGAATATACCCCTGTCCCTCCGCAGCGCTCTCCCAGCTCATCCTTGCTGTGTTTTAGACAGGCAGTGAAAGCTGCATTGTTTGCCATTGGCTTTTAAAATTCCATTTGGCGTTACTTAAATGTTTCATTTTGATGTTGTTGCGATTTTACTGAGCTTTATTGTGTACTGCTCTGAGGGTCCTTGAGGTTAGAAAGAGATGTATACATAATCTGAATAAATAAGTAGCTATATACCCTCTGAAATAGAGAAACGTCACCTTTTTGTGCTCTTTGTACAGAGCTTGTTTATATTATTTTCAGAGATACGCATGTACCATATTGTATTCAGAAATAGATAGGCATATTCCAATGTTCTGCCAGGTTTCTCAAATACCCAGTATAGTTATGTTACCTTAATTTCCTCTTCTTGGCTTGGAGTCTTCAGTATTAGCATAGAAACATCTGAACACACTTTCATGTTCAATTTCTCTTACAACTCTTTGGCCCCTTTAACTGACTTCTTGTTTTCATTTTAGATTATTCGAGTTTCTACCATACCCACCTTATGGGTTGGATCTCAGTCATGCTTAGAGTAGATCCATCAAAAATTGATAGCACTCCATTTCATGGTAGCTGAGTTGTCCCACCAAGTGCAGTGCCTCTACCCTAAATACAACAAAGCTTAGATTGAGCAGTATGATAAATTGCCCCAAAATTCTGAAAAATCCCAAACCAATCACTTATATCAGCTTGCATAAAACAATTACATGAAGTTTTATGTAGTGTGATAGCACTTGTATGTTTCTCTAATATGAATTTAGTATAGCCTTATTTTTTCATGTTCTCTCCAAGCTTTGAAACATAACTCGATTTTATACTTTGCTACCCTAAAAAAAAAATCCCATGAAATATGTCTACTTCTGTTGTGGAGGATTATGTATTTCAAGCAAATCAAGTTGTCCTCAAGGCACCAAGATAAAGCTTCACTCTATAATGCATTCTTTATGTTAGTCATACTTAACACAGTTTAAAAAATAGGTGTGCCTAAGTCTTGTGAAAATCAATAGATTCAACCACATACTACTCAGAACTGTGTTGTGTGCAGAAGGGTTTTGTTTCTGTTTTTGTTTCTGTCTTCTAAGACTTCCACATGCTTTAAAGGCCATTTTAAAAATGTTCATCTTCTTATTAGATGTTATGTTTGATAGCAACACAATTTGTAATATTTTGAAGCACTCTGGTGAGTTGTACAGACTAGTCAGGCCAACACAGTCTTAATCTGTGGTTGCTCTCAGGAATATGTGTTATTGTCAGCAAAACTGTCTTCTTTTAAGCAACTTTGGAAATCTGATAAATGAGCAATAGCTAGGATTTATTTAAGCATACTGAACTTCCTACTTTCCTTTCCAGTTCTGTGCCCTTTGGGCATCCAGTTTCCAGCTTTGACTGTAGGATCCTTCTAAAGCATTGAACTTGGCTACAAATTGGCCAGGATCCATCAAAGTCCTTTGAATCTCAAAACAAATTATGTTTGAACATAAAAGTATATATTCGAAGTTTAATATACAGAAATGGAAATGCCAATTTTTGAAACAGGGTGGGTTAGTAGAGTTTGCACAAGGGAGCTGCTGCTCTGACTTGTCCTGATCCCAAAATAAGTGTTTCTGATCATTTGGGGCTTTCTTTTAGGAAGTATTAAATCTCCTTGATGCAAGCAGTGGGTCCCACTTCCCTAGTGAAATCAGCAGGAGGGGCTGGTTGTGCAACCAAATCAATGGGAATTAAAGCAGCGTTGTTTAAGAAGTTAAAGAGTTCATATTTTCTGTTTTCTCTCTTACCAGCAAAATCATGAACTGTATCTCACATGATTTGAATGTGACTTGATTTCACTGACATGTTAATGCATTTTTTCTTTTTCCCCAATATTGTCTGGGTTTGCACACCCTTTACAGGAAAAGTAGCCAGCCCCCCATGTGCCACATGGTTTTCCCATTCATTCTTGCAGCAAGTGGTTTACTGTGTCATCTGGACTCAGCAGGGTGAACGGCAGCAGTTGTGGGGTGGTTTTGAAGACACCTCCACTGCACCTGCACCTCCACTTAGCTGAGTTTGGAGGACACAGTAAACTGTATACTATGAGGGAACTTAGGGAAATTAGGTACATGACTGGTATGTGGGAGAGGCTGAAGAAAAGACGCTACCAAGGCCTATTCCCAGTTCCTTGTCCCAAAGTTCGAGGAATACAGAAAAAAAGAACTAGCCTTTTTTTAACTGCCCTTTTCTCAGCTTCACTTACTGTCTCTCCCTCTCTCTTTCTGTCAGTGCAGTCTGATCTGGATGTGTTTACTCTTTGGAACAGCGAACATTAGAGCTGCAAATGAGATATACAGATAAAGAACAGTGACTTCTAAAGCGCTTTAGGATAAGGCTTTAAGGCATAACATTCCCAGTAAATCATAATAAAAATTTGAAAACTGCAGGTGAAAGCACATGAGAAGATCTGGATGTAGCACAATTGTAGTATTTAGATCTGGGTGATACTTTCATTGTATGAACATGTTGAGTGCTACCTACCTCTGTTTGTATGTATTGGGAGTTGTCATTCCACTTCTTTCAGGCACACGTACAACCATTTAGGTTTCTTCATGCAGACTTAATTGAGTTTGGCCTAATCCTTCCTGTCCTTCTTAGTTTGAAAAGATCCTGGTTCTTTATTTTCCTCCCACTTCAGGCATAGGCTGTACAAGTTCAAATGCAGGAAACACTGGTATGAAAGTGTACATACCATATTGCATACATGTGGAAAACTAGGTATGTGCATTCAGATATGTAAAGATGTGTGTGTACATATATATGATATCCAAGCTTTCTGTGCTTACTTGCTGGAAGTTGGTGCTTTCTGTAGTAAAAATTATGTATAGACCTGTCAGAAGAAAGGTGACCTGTGAATTCCCCAATGAAAAAATGTGTTGCGTAAGACATTTGCTGAATCTTGAGTGAAACCCATTTTAGAAACCCATTTGCTTCTCATTGTACATTCATGTTTATTCACAACAATTTTATTATACTTACAGTGTGGCTCAGGGCAGCTTTTCTAGTCATTTCGTCAAAGTCAAAGTTTGCCTCAATATATATTCTGAATTCTTGTGCTTTCATTCCCCATCCCTTTGTAAGATTGCAAGAATTAAAGAAGTCAAGTCATGATGAATTTGTTTAAGTAGCTGGGTGAGATGGATGCAACCGAAGCTCTTGATGAGTTGATGAGTCTTTGCACTACTCGAAGGTAATAGATTCACTGCAGTGCAACTGTCGAGTCACCTCTGTTTGTGGGTTGTCAGTGTACAGGTATAATCCTGCTTTTACAAATGCAAACTTTATGTGTAGATGCATGTATCTGTAGATGGTTTCTTAAGCAGCTGTTCAAATGAATGTCATAAAAACAGGAAAGATTAAAAAGAAAGAAAACAAGTAGTGTAAGCCAGCAAAAAACAAATAACACAAGGACCCTGACAGCTTAAGCAATGCAGTTGTACAGTAGAAAGAGGTGAGGTTCCCCCAGTGTTAGCTGGAATGCTTGCTTCCCCACCCACCACCATCACAATTGATGAATATTGATGTTTCACCCTTAATAAAGACGGATGACTTACCTCTGTGCCCTCTGTCTTGCTGCTGGGACCTGCTGATTTGTTGGCTCATGCTGCGCCTTGCCAAGGCTATAGGACGCTGCTTCAGTTGCGTGAGGAGGAGAGGGAGGGAGAGCAGGGCACTGGGGAAAGAATGCCGAAGGAAGTGCCATTGCGGAACCGCTTTGCTGTGGACTGCCGGGATCAGCACCATTGCAATAGAATGGGCGAGTCTGCACATCATGCTGAACTACCCTTAAGCTAGGCGGCCGTGGGCTGTTTTTGGGCTTGATGACCCATGTGATGCACAGGCATGCTGCACCTGCCCCCTTAGTCCTCCTGCCCACTCCCAGCATGCACCCCAGTTGACCTTGTGAAGGACTCGCTGCTTCCTCGTTCCCTTTCCTTGCGCAGCACCCTTTCTGCAGTTGGCCTGTTTGCCCCCTCGTGTGCCCCTCTCCACTTCAGATCTCCAAAGTTTACCCCCCTTTGGGGTTTTGTGCAAGTGTGCAAGACCATGTGTTTGTTATATAGCTAAGCATACCGATATCTTGCCTTGTCCATCATTGTGTCAATTTTACCCTGCCCTTTCACATTTCTCAGCATACTGTTGTAAAAAGTAAATAATTTTCTAAGCCATTATGAAAGTCGCAAGTAGCATTATGAAACTTTTTTCATTCTTTTCAGGGTCTTGCACAAATGCCAGTGAGTACTGGAACACCTGTCTGCTATTAGTGCATCATACCAATAACCTCTCTTTACATTGTTAGTTTAAATTACATACTTTCCTTGCTAGTGAACACCTTTTATTTACATAGCTGCTTCACCTACACCCAGAATAATTACGCCCTTCCCAAAAGCTTCCTCTCCTGCAGCTGTGAGCTGCTTTCAGTTCCCCATCTCCCTGCAACTTGTTGCTTCCCCTCACTGGTCACTGTTTTGTTGCTGTTATGTGCAGTCAAGTTGTCTCCCAATTATGGTGACCATATTAATAAAATTACTCCAGAATGTCCTGTCCATGACTGCCCTACTCAGCTCTTATAAATTCAAGACTGGGGCTTCCTTTATGGAGTCAATCCATCTCATAGCTGGTCCTCCTTTTCTTCTTCTGCGTTCAACTTTCGCTAGCATGATTGTCTTCTCCAGTCTGAGTAGTAATACTATGCCAGGATTCTACTAATACTAGGATCTTAAAACAGAGTGTGAAGTTGATTCAGATTCCTGGCTTTTTCTAAACCTGGAAACCAGAGTTTCTTGTTTCAGATGTAGCAAGAAACTGAGGTCATCTGAAGACCTCTGGGGTTAATAGCAGCATGCCAAAAAGGGAAGAGGGAACGGAATGTATGTGCAAGCTCAAGTTTTGTTCATATGCCATTGTTCTAAGTCAAGAGAGAATGGTCTCAGCTGTTGCACTGCATATTTTTGCTGATTCCGTGTTCCTAACAATGATTTTACTTTAATACCAGCTGCAATGATACAATAATGGTATTCAGCTATAATAATCTTTAATTATACCTGTCTCAAGAAAAAAAGCACATATGAGTCAGACAAGTCAGATCTTCAACATGTTGAAGATTAGAATGACTCCAACTAAATTATTTTCTGCATTTCAAGGTTTCAAAGATCTATAGTTGCTTGGCAACTACTGTGGAAAATGAAAACTTAATTCTCCTTTTTAGCTAAAGCATAAAGAGGGCTTTAATTGTAGCAGTAGGATATAAAGAGCTCTGCGTTAAACCATATTAGATAGTATGAGTCTTCAGTCCAGTTTATTTGTTTTAGAGTACTGTTCCTGGAAACATATTAATAAGCCAAAAAAAAAAAAAAAGACAGCAATAGGCAAGGAGAATGAAATAAAATTTTATAGGTGTGCTTAGCTACAATAGCATGCAAAATGACATATTGACAGCTGCAGCAGAAGCCTTCTCTGACATTTTGATATCACAGTTCTTTCTGCAGTTTCAATACTGTTGCTTTCTCTTACACACATACCTTTGTATACAGTTACCGGTACATAACCACCATCACCATCCTCCTCCTCCTCATCATTATTGCATTATGTTTCCATACTGCCCATAATTTAAGTTCTCTGGGTGGTTCAAACATTTAAGTCACCCATCCAGATTTCAACCAGGCCTGACCCTGCTTGTCCTGCAAGATTAGGCAGCACCAGGCACTTCAGGCTGTATGGAAGCTGTATGGCTGCACAGTGCAGCCGTGGTTGTTCCGAAGCAGCTCAACTAAACCCTCATGGACCCTGCAGAGATCAAAATGGCTTCACAGATGCAGCATAAGGGAGTTGGGGATCTCTTGCCATTCGGCATGACACCTTTGAGCTACAATTCAGGGCCACATCTTGAGAGCACAGCTGCTACTGCCCTTGCAGAACCAGCAAACAGTTTCACAGCAACACGGCAATGCCCCAGAGCATAATGTTGTCGGTCCTGATGCAGTCCTGCCTTGGTTAGCACAGCAGTTCCTAGAATTTGGGCCATAAATATGAGTAGTGCTTAGTATTTCCATGCAGGAACATTGCATAGAAATGCAAATACATAGTACAGGTCTGACTGACTTACTGGCAGGGTACGGGTGCATATAGAGCTTTTAGGGTTCCTGAGATGAAGCAGTAGAAATATCCTCACATGAAGCGAAGTTTTGGATTAAACGTTATAATTTAATATTCTCGTTTGAGTTATCAGAGAAAGTAAATCCTCTGGAAGAATCGTGGACACATTCTGAAATTGGTAGAACTTATGCGTGAGGATGTGGACAAGATGCTTGGAATGGTACGCCCTACCACCTGTTTACTTGACTCTTGCCCTTCTTGGCTACTTAAGAAAGCCAGTCACAGGATTCGTCCCTGGGTCTAGGAGGTTATTAATGCCTCTCTGAGGGAGGGCCGGCTGCCCAGTCCTTTAAAGGAGGCGGTAATCAGACCTGTCCTAATGAAGGCATCTTTGGATCCAGAGATGGCCACCAATTATAGACCGGTGGCCAACATCCCATTCTTGGGCAAGGTGTTGGAACGGGTGGTGGCGGGACAACTCCAAGCTCTCTTGGATGAAATGGATTATCTGGACCCATTTCAGTCCAGCTTCAGACCTGGTTATGGTACTGAATCTGCCTTGGTCGCCCTGTATGATGACCTGTGCAGGGAGAGAGACAAAGGGAGTGCGTCCCTGTTGCTTCTCATGGACCTCTCAGTGGCTTTCGGTACCATCGACCATGGTATCCTTCTGGATAGGCTGGCTAGACTGGGAGTAGGAGGCTCTGCATGGCAGTGGTTCTGCTCTTACCTGGCCAGCCGATTCCAGAAGGTGGTGCTGGGGGACTATAGCTCTGCACCACGGCAGGTTTGCCATGGGGTTTTGCAGGGCTCTATTTTTCCCCCATGCTCTTTAATGTCTACATGAAACCACTGGGAGAGGTCATCAGGAGGTTTGGGCTGCGGAGTCACCAATATGCTGACGATACCCAGCTCTACCTCTCATTTACATTTACTTCAGGTGAGGCAGTGGCTGTACTGAACTGGTGCCTGGCCAAGGTAATGGGCTGGATGAGGGCCAATAAACTGAGTCTCAATCCAGATAAGACGGAAGTCCTGTTAGTGTGCGGTTCAGGTTTTCAGGTAAATGATTTCGACCTTGTCCTGGACGGGGTAGCACTCCCTCTAAAGGACAGGGTCTGCAGCTTGGGGGTACACCTTGATCCAGAGCTGTCACTGGAGACCCAGGTTGCAGTGGTGGCAAGGAATGCTTTCCTACAGCTTCAGCTGGGCCATCAGCTGCGTCCTTACTTGGACGAGCACTGCCTAGCAACGGTGATGCACTGCTCTGGTAACTTCCCGGTTGGATTACTATAATCCGCTCTATGTCCGGATACTTCAGCTGGTACCAAATAATGCTGTCAAGCTGCTGACAGGAACCAGTCTTTATTCTCATATAACACTGGTCCTCTACTAGTTCCACTGGCTTCCATTTGAACTCTGAGCCCAATTCAAGGGTCTGGTTTTGAACTGTAAAGCCCTAAACGGCTTGGGACCAGGATACCTGAAGGAATGTCTCCTTCCTCACATATAACCCTAACCCTTAAGATCTGTGGGAGAGGCCCTGCTCCGGGAACCCTCCCTGAAAGAGGTAAAAAGGACGTCTACTCGGAACAGGGCCTTCTCTGTGGTTGTGCCCAGATTGTGGAATGCATTCCCTAGAGGGGCTCGCCTGACGCCAAGCCTATATTCTTTTCAGCGCCAGGTCAAAACCTTTTTATTTAAGCGTTATTTTAAAAATTAGCATTTTAATGGTTTAACAGTCACTTTTGATTTATTTTTATTGATTGTATATTATGTTATTGTTGTATTGATTGTTTTTTGATTTTAATGTTGTAAGGCATCCTGAGATGTTGTACATGAAGGACAGCATATAAATGTTATAAATAAATAAATAGGTGGAATGTAAGGCTTTTGTGTTGTGGTTCTGTGGACCTCTTGCTGGCTTTCAATACCATCCACCATGCTGTCCTTCTGAGGTATCTGAGATGGGACTGGGAGGTGCTATTATACAGTGGCTCTGGTCCTTCCTGGAGGAGCAATTTCATGACATGGTTCTGGGGAATTCATCTTCAGTGCTATGACCCTTGGCCCGCAGTGTCCCTCAGGTTCTAGCTTATCTTCTGTGCTCTTTAATATCTGCATGAAATGACTGTGAGAGATTCCCAGGATATTACATTTGGTGTTACCAGCATGCTGATTTCTCTTTCTATTTAAATTCCAGGAAGTGGTTATTAGAGAGCTGGGCTAGGGACCTGGGAGATCCAGGACTCAGCCATGGAGTTCACCTGATGACTTTGGGCCATGAGATGGCTGTTGTGAGGATAACATGGAATGAAAGCCAGTGTAAGCCATATGGGTTCTCCACAAGAGCAAAAATGTGGGATATAAATGTAGTATAGTTTTTAAAATGGTGTTTGATATTGATAATGGACTGGATAAACAATCAGAGGCTTAATCCATACAGGACAGAGGTGTTGCTCCCCCACTGAAAGGCAAGTCAGGCAAAAGGGACTCAACTTACACTGGCTGATCTTCCACTCTGGTGGGTGACTCAGGATCGCAGTGTGGGCACCCTTCAGGAGCACATTTGTGCAGCTGAGACAAGAGCAACAATTACACAACAATGTTCCTGGTGATGCTCACATGGGCCACTGCTGCAGCTGCCACCGCCACCACCTCCTCTTTCTGTAACACCCAATAGCCAAAGCTCTCTATTTAAAATAAAACAATAAAGCATAATACAAATACCATAAAAGAGCAATATTAAAATGCATTTAAAATAGCTTTAAAATACAGTAAAGAAGACCCTGCAAAAGACATTTAGAAACCATTTTCCCCATGCTTCCTTTTTCTCTCTCCTCACACTGACCATGTTAGATTTAGAGCATTAACTAGCATGGCCCAACTTGTTTATCTAGGTACGATTGTGATTATCTTTTCCAAAATGGCTCAGGCTTAGCTATGTATTCGTCAAAATAACATCTGACTAAAAACCACATTCGATATCTGTAGTGGGATCTGTACTGCATTTAAAATCTATGCTCAGACTCACATAGCTAAATTGGTTGATTGTCTTCAGTTCGGATTTCAAGTAAACCGAAGCATTGCTTGGTTACATCAAAGGAAAACATATATATTAAAGCATAGGCTAAAAATAGGCCCTTTCATGTCAGATCCACCTGAACCCACTTATGTTGAGATTACTTTCCAGCCTTAGATATCAGCAGTGATGCTTTGATCCTTTACGTAATTTCGGCTTGAAGCTGTCATCTTTTATGGAATGACCTGAGTCGGGCTGTTGCCTCCCGCACCAATGCATATTAGGCACCTCTTCTAAAGCTTTATGTAAAACTTTTTAAAAGGGTAAAGGATAACAATTATTATTTGAGTTTGCTGTTGGCTTTGGTTGGAGTGGTATCTTGAACTTGGCACTTACCAATAGCCCCAAACTCCTACCAGCATAACCTAAAAGACCTAGTTTCTTGTTACCTTCCCAGTGAGCATCAGTCAGTGGAATAACTAGGAACAGGATCTTAGGGGTTAATAAAATGTGTATGTGTGGGGGGGTGATGGCATATGCAGGAGAAAGTGGTTCTAGCAAGACCCAGTTTGCAAAGCATTTAGCTTTTAAAAGGTAACCTTAAAATCATCCCAGAAATGTATAATCTACAAAGGAAGATCATGAGCAATGTGCTTTCTCTGTCCAGGCCTAATCCAAGGTCTGGCTGTGGAATTTTGAGGCAGGTGACACTTTTTAAGGGCAAATGCATGTAGAATGTGTCGTACTCATAATACTCAGATCATTAGGGTGAATCTAGGGTTATTCATGAAATATTGTGGGCAGCTTAGTCTTCAAACCAGAGTGCTGCTTAACCACTGGTGAGCCCCAGCCACTGCTACCTTCCTGACCAGTCTTCCCTTCTTAGAAGGCATTGTGAGCATTCAATCAAGAGTTCTCACAAAAAAAGCACACCTGTCCAAGCACTCATGAGTGGGATCGAGGCACGCAAAGAATTACAGGAATCCTGTGTGTTGCTGCTGCCTTTCCGTTCCACTACATCAAGGCCTGAATAAGCTTCCCTTATTCTGAGAAGGGAAGCTGCAGCAAGAGCTCCCCAGCAGAGAACCTTTTCCCCGCTGGGGACAGAAATGAAAAGTTCCAGAATCCTCAGTGGAAATGACATGTTAGAGCATCAGTTTCCTGCTGGGGATTGTGGGACTAGAAGCGCCAGTGCCCAAGGAAGTAAAAGTTTCTGCTGGGGCCAAGGGAGTCTCCACAGTGGCCTTCACCTGTCCTTGGAGCATCCTTCAATCTTTTGGCAAGTGTTTCCCTGGTTGAAACCAACTTCATAAGAAGATTGTTATGGAAGCTCACAATGGCTTGACCACTTGTGGACAAGCAGCAGAATATTTGCATATTCCTATTGTCCTATTTGCCTTTTCAGTTGTTCCACTGACTCCATCCTCATTTGCTGAAAGTTCTCACTGTCATACCTGTATTCTTTTCTCTTATTTTTTGCCATTCCTTCCACAGAAGATCCAGCCTTAGAGTTTCTTTTCCATTTTAATAGGGTTTCTGCTCAAGGAACTCATGAGATGAAACATATTTACCCCAAGCAATGGGACATCCTTCAATAAGGACATCCTTTTGAAAAATGTCAGGAAAACTCAAGCAGCAAGGGCCAACTTTGGAGTTGCCTTACTGCCTGCAATGCCAGAACAGTTCATAGGTGGAATTAATAGCCTGGGCAAAGATGATACTGCAGCTTGATTGGCTGTATATAGCTGTTGTTCTGGACTTGGCTCATCATACTGCCCCACCAAGTCACCGTACAGGCTGCCTTGCCCAGCCTGGAACCTCATTCCCAGCCCAGCTTTGATCACATAATCCACCCCTTGTATCTTCCTCTGCTTGCTTGACCAGCCTTTGCTTGGCCACCAGTTCATCTTCCACCACATCGCTGGCTGTTTTGGCATCTCTTCTGCCTGCTCTGGAACCTGTCTCCCAGCCTGAGAGGGGTCTGCTGCAGCAGAACTGGGCTTCCCTTTGTGACCTGTCTTGGATGTGAGTCGCAGCATAACCCTTTCAAAGCAAATCATTAGAGGTATTTTCAGGAATTTGCTGTGTATAATTTATTCAGTGAGTTATTATGCAGGACTAATTCCTCACTCCTGCCCTTCAGGTCTTTAAACAGGGAGGTCAGTCCACCAAATGTTAATGACCCAATTTTGGGGTGGGGGGTGCAATTCATATGATCAGACAGCTAACTGTGGCTTATTTAAGTCACAGCGGCCATCAGCATGTGCCAATGTGTCAGCAGCCATCTTGAGTATTCAGAGCCTAGACACGGCTTATCATGCTGTGCAAATCCAGGACAATATGTTAAGTGAGAGTTAACCAGCCCTCACATAACCCATGGTCCCCAGGTTTGTAGAACATGAGGGATGGGCAGGTGTTGAATTTACAGAGCCCCCTATAGCCCATGGTGGGCTATTTTGATCATGCAAACCTAGTCAAAGTGTTGGAGAGAAGGGTCTGATCCCTTCTAACAATGATTCTACATTTGCCTGGGAAAGAAAGTGTAGTAAACATGGATAATGGTTTGTGATGTTATAAACATTAAACACAAGTGTGATTTATTGCATACTTCCTGCTTGTATATATTTTTATTGATTATGCCATCAGTATTATATTTTCCGTGTTATAGTGCAATGGAAATACAATGCTAAGAAAAATAGTGATGATATGTAAAAGAATAGCATTGATCATGTTATTGTAATAGAGAACAGATGGTTTAGACTTCTGATGCAAAGGCGGGAATATTGTGCCTAAAAATGGCAATAGTATAAAAGATAGAAAGAATTAAATCAGATTTAAGTATAATCACCCCCTCCAAAATCCGGCAAAATTGCTAGTAGGGATTTGGTGTACAGTAAAAGTAAAATAAAAGTTTATAGTAGGGATTTATGCTTCCAGGCCTTTAGCAAAGCAGGCAGAGCAAGTCCAAGAAGTAAAAGGCAACAGTCTGCAGCAGCTAATTCCTTCATCCAAAATGACCTTTGTAATCTCTGAATTTTAGCTATGATTCAGATCTAAAGGCTCAGCTTTTGAAGAGTCATGGGGATTTTGAGTTATTTAATATATTTTGAGTTATTTAATATATTGCTACACCATTTCTCCGGTTCTGGAACTAGCATGCAGCAAGTCATACATGGTGCACTGCTGGAAGAATTCTGTGGCCTCCGTGCTCATCCTGTTTCTGGTCTGAATAACTAGGCAGAGGAGTTCCCCTCCCCACCCCCTCAAGCCATCAAGTCTGTCTAGCACCGTTGCTGCATTATCAGGCAGCCCATGTTCCCAGTCTGCCCCAGTCACACCAGCAGGCCAAGAAATACTCACTGGAGCACTGCATAGAACATCTTTCTCAGCTTGTACATGAAATCTGCATATGGAAAGCGAGGCTGTAATCCTTCACCAGTAATGATTACCTAAAGGGGTGCTTATCTTGGCCGAAGGAAAAACTGGAGAAACTAGTTGGGTGATATTTCAGGTTAGCAATTCTACAGAGAAAAAAAAAATAAAGGATTCCTGTGGGATAGCCTTCAAGGGAAGAATCATGAAGCTGGTATTGGGATGAAACTGAATGTTTGGGTTTCCTAGATTAGCAAAAGGTCACACACTGAAAGAATCAAACCTTCTGTGAGTTAGAAAGTCATCAAAGCACTGCACTTCATGTCTAGCAGTAGCCTAGCACCTGTTCTGATTTTATTTCATTGTGGATCTTGTTCTTTCCCCTGTGGTTTTACCCATCTTACCTCAATAAATGTCCTCGTTACTGATTATACTTGAGAATTGTTTTTGTTATGACTCTAGGATAGGGAAACGGGTGGGCTGGACAGGGGCCTCCTCATTTCCTATAAAAAAGGAAAGTACCATTTCTCTAAACATTTTGACGTATGCTGCAAAGGACAGCTGGGCTTCCTTGGGGAGTAAAACCTTTGCGGGTAAAAGTCTGACAGGAAATTGCTTGTATACTATGTGATTTTCAAGATACAGGTAGACATGCAAAAGAAAACGATATTTTGAAACTATCACTAATGGGATGGTGATCGTAGCCATAGCAGGGAACAGCTATGAAAGTTCATTTGGCATGGAAAATAACCTCACCGAACCTGGAGCACCAAAGCAATGTTCCTCCAGCAATACTTTGGTGTGGAGGAAGAACGCAAGGAATTAACAGTGCTGAACCATTTCAGTGCAGCTACTCTCTTCAAAAGACATGGGACACTGGTGTTGCCCTGTCCTCCATCTTTTGGGCCTCGCTGAGGACAAGAGAGAAAATTTACAGTTGAGGAGTCAGGCAATATCAAGGATGCTTAAGCATTATCTTCCTGACTTGTTGAGGCTTGTAATGCGAAGTTCGTGAACTGCGTTCTACCAGAACTGTATATTTAATTAAACTGCTCATTCTGAATGCTACTGTTTCTGTTCAGATGGCTATCCTGTGATTATGGTAATAATTTTTATCTTGCCCTTCTACATAATCCAAAACCATACAATAACCATGAACTTAAGAATCTATAAACAAGAACAAAACAGAACCAACATTAAAGACCTTAGCAACAGTGAGCGTTAAAATGTCACACATTAAATTTAACAACAGTACAATTAGGTGTTACACGTTAAATCCCACTGGAATAAAAATACCTTCAGCTTCTGGAAAAGACACAGAAAGAGGGAACCTGATGAATTTCAACTAGAAAGATGCTTTAGAATTGCAGCATTGCCATAGAAAAGGCACAGTTTGTCATGAACACTTGCCAGATCTCCTTAAATGTTACTAAGAAATAGCAGAAAGTTTTGGATCCTGAACTTAATTCTCAGGCAGACCTCTATGGGAACAAGTGGTGCTTTAGATAACCTGGTCTTCCTAAACTGTGTAGGCTTTAAATTATGCCCAGAAGCAAATAGGAGGTCAGTGGATCCAACATAAGATCAGAATTATTTGCTCTGACTTCTGGCTTCCAGTCACATATGTGGCTACTTTGTTTTGAAACCAACTGAAATATCCCACTATTGCCTAAGGCACCCCCTGCATTACGATAATCCCATGTGGGAGAAGCATGGACTGGTGCTAATTCCAACTTCTGCTATCCTACTTTCACCTGTAATTCCAGGGAAGCAACAGATCAAGGAGTACAACCAAGCTACATGCATGTTCCTTTCAGAGGAATTCAGCCCCATCCAGGCATCTCGCTTAGACTCCCATGATGTTCTTGACTAATAGTACCTCTGTCTTATCTGATTTAACTTTCAGCTTATTGACTCCCATTCACTGCTAATCTGAGTCCAGAAACTAGTTTATCACTTCCACTATCTTACCGTGATCGAATGATGGAAGCAAGAAGTTGTTCCAGTTTTCCTGAAAGGGAGAGACTTCCTCCTGAAATCCAATCAGTGAAAAAATATAATTGAGAGGCATAGTACCATTTTACAGAATTTTGTGCTCCCAGTGCCCCCTTTTCAGGAGTTTTCCTCATCCTTTCCTTTGCAATATATATATATATATATATATATTGTATGTATATATATATACATATATATATATATT